>NW_008238959.1:1241436-1250194 GCF_000691975.1 Corvus brachyrhynchos
AGAATGCTTGATTACAATGTGTAGGTATCTGGATGATCTGTGAGGGAAACAAACTTTTCAAGATATTCTAGAAAGTTTGTTTCTAAACCATACAACAGCTCGAGATACATGTGGAGAACATTCCATTTTTTCCCCCAAGATATTTGTTTTACTTGAGAGAAAGGTTTACACAATGGAATGTTCAAAGAGAACGCTTCCAGGTTTTCTCATGTACTTCTGTAGGACAACTTCAACCTGGCACTCAGCCACCAACTGACTAAAGTTTGCATCCAAAGGTGAACAGCAGGGGTCCCAGGGAGGGAGTGAATAGAAAGAAGTGTAACAAAAGTTTCTCCAAAATTGCTGGGATGGGACCGGCAAATATTGAGTTTGTTAGTCTCCAGCTGACATGCAGGAAAGGCAAAATTGTCAGCTGTAGTGAAAGTTGCTGTGCTGATCTATTCAGATAAAGAATGCTATGTCTTCCCACAACTCTTGTCAAAACTATTTCCCCAAAGATGCAGGTGCCAGATACCTATTTACTTATTCTTAATGAATTTCCTACTAAGGGGATGCCAAGCTTTTCTTCTCCTCTCCATGTACCCATGCTAACACACATATGCTACATTGAAGATGATCCTACCTTGTCAAGTAAAGAGCATTTTACATAATCTTGCAAAAACCAGTCTTCTTAGTAGTTTGTTTAGGTAAAAGCAGTAGCTAGGCCCACCACTAGCTCTTAAACAGCATCAGGAATCATTTGAACACAAACATTTCATGCATGAACTCAAATGCCTTTCTGATCTACGGCAATTCAGTTTTCCCTTAAGGACACACAGAAATAAGTGGGTATATTCCCACTGGATCACCCCATGCCCTCAATAGCTTAATTGTTCTATGCTTCACTGATGCAGAATCATAATGACTGCATAGTATTGTGCTGCTTCCTTTGCCCTTTCTAGCAATTTGTAAACACTCAGTTCATTTATATTTAACTTTCCACATCAAACCAGGAGAAGTTCACCAGGTTGAAGCTCCATGATCCTAATGACATTCTGTAGAAGGTGGTCAGGAACACAGGGACTGGCTGTCCCAGATGCCCACAGGAAAAACAAACAGAACACCTATATTTCATGCACTCTATTTTACAATCTTCTCCATCTCCACATATCTGTGCTTTCCTAAAGTCATAGAAGTTAATAACAAGGTTAAGAGCATCTTTATAAGGTCCTTCACTTTGCCTATGTTTATTCACAGCTCGAGGAAAATCCTGATAAAAATGCATCCTACAATACAACTGGCTAGACCAGTACTCCAAGACACTAAAAGAAATTGTCTTTCTTCCCTTATAATGCATAGCAAGGGTGAATAAAACAAATTATTCTTGTTGAACAAATCGCACTTGAAGTGAAAATTGCAAAGTAGTTTCCACATTTTTTGTGTAATTCTCCTGAAAAGGACTAAAACTCTAAAAACGTCATGTAACAAGAGGTAGAGATTTAGTTGCACTGTCCTGCCTAGTTTAAAGCATGCAAAGAACAGTCCTTTGGGGCCTTGACTTTTGCCTCTGGCATAACTTTTGTTTGATCTCACCCAATCAACTTGGACTTGGTTTGAAGTCTTTTTTGCCAAAGCATAAGATGAATAGTTATGCATAATGTTGCTTATAAAATACTATAGCAACATATCTAAACAGTCCTGAAAACAGGTATCAGGAATGAAAACTGACTAAAACAGGGATACAAGCACAAGTCCCAGCAGAAATTCTTAGGCAAACTTACCCCGTTGTGAGAAGGAAGAAAAGGGGAAAGGTTTTTTAACCGCAGAAATATTGATAAGTGGCACATTCAAATATGGTTTTACAGAACAAGAATAAACATACTGATTAAGATTGCTAGAAACTGTGTGGTGGCTGCACCAACATGTTTTGAATTGAAAAGGTTTGCTGAAATCCAGAAGAAAAGCTTGAGCAAAAAATGAAGAAGCTATTAAGGTAACACAAGCCTTACCAGCCTCTATCAGATCCACTGATCGTGGCTCATTCAGTTAACTGATCTTTGACGTTGTTTTGTGGAACCATTTTCAATCAATTAATCATTTTAATGGATGACTTCTACTGATATTAATAACACTTTATCGAGAGAGATGGAAACAAAGACAGACCTATGGGGTAACCAACTCAGGGAACAGTACTACAGTTGAAAGCCTCAAAAAGAAACCTTCAGCTTCCCTGTCAGTAATCATCAAGTACATTTGTGGAACAGTTGGCAAGACATTCTACTGCAGCTCATCACTTCTTTTTCTGGCTTTCTCCCTTATAAAATTATTTCCTCTTGATATCACCAGACACACAATAACTAGGCTAAAAAATTAAGCTTGCTGTCTAAAGCAATCCTCCCTGCTTCTTTTCTCCATCTGGAGTTCAAGCCAATACAGGAATATTGCAACATTTTCAGAGGGTCTTCATCATTATTTCTTAAGAAAAGAGACTTCTTTTTAACTCTCTTTTGAGCAAATTGCCCGTGAATTGGAAATATTTTAAAAAATAAGGCAGCTAGAATTTATATATCTCCATAGCTATATATGTTATGGTGCACTACATTTCTTATGCCAGTAAAAATAAAATTGTTCAGGACCTTGCTTATCATACACAAAAAGGCTGCAAGTTATGAGTAAAAGGGGACAAGGAACAGAGAGAAATACAAGTATGCCAGACGTTGAACAGGAATGTCTTATTCTTAGAATTGTTCTAATTCTTCAAGCTTCAGTGTCATATTTTGTGTGCACAGAAAGAGTTGTGAAATACTTCACAGTGAATTATCAGGGGTAAAAAGGTTATGGTATGAACTACTCAGTTTAATTTTACTTTCCATACATTGCACAAAAGGAAGGGGACCTACGCTTTGTTTTTTAAAAGCGTACAAAAAGGCTTTTATCCCCAAACCTCAGAAACGGCTAAGAACTACACAGTACAAACACAAATACAATCCTTCAGACTGAAGAAAAGTTTTAAATTTAAATTTTTTAATGCTCACCAGCAATAATAGCTAACATAAGGGCAGTACTAACTACTTCCTCAGAAACATTTCAGTTCAGGATAACTAATATGTGTCTTTCCCCTTCTAGCTGAAGGAATACAATCCTTCAGATTAGAGGAATTCTTAAGACCAAAGACTTAGTCACAAGAAGTTAATAGTCCATGCAAAACCAAAAAAAATTACATTCAGATAAACTAATCAAGTCTTTCCTTTGTACTTTGAAATATAATGTGATGCTAGCATAACACCAAACCTTTCAGTACCACGGTTAATCAAATTATTTGTGGAAATATAAGGTACCACCTCCAAAATAACCCAGAAGTACAATATCAGCACCACGAGTGCACAGCCTTGGTTATCATGGCCATCACTGAGATTCAGGGATGGGACCACGGAGCATTGCACAGTTTAACAGGTCTGCAGCAGAGGCTGCAAGTACCTTCCTGCAAAGCTTCCAGCATCAAGACACCTGAAGCCATTAGTCTATTTTAAAACTTGAATAGACTTGACAAAAATTCTCACATACCATGGAGCCTAAGAAAGACCTAAGTACCAATGTCAGATCACAGGCACCCTAAAACACTTCCCAGATAATCCACCGCATTAAGAAACAGGTGTTATCATTTTAAAGATGCATATGAAGGCCACATTGTTCCATTTTGAAAGCAGGGAAACTTCCTCCAAGATTTCAATTTAAACAGTCACCTTCATACTGTTCTACAGTTAATTCTCATCTTTATACTCAGGATTAATTGAATAATTCACCAACATGATGATTCATCTGCAGGTAGTTAGCCAGCTCCTTTTCCTTAATCTGAAGAGCATTTGTGTGGCTGTTTGGGAAGTGTTTGTTTTGGTTTTTTGCAGCTTGTAATTTTTTTTAAGCTTCTTTCCTTCACCAGTGGTAGACCACAGGCTGGAAAAGGTACCACTAGACCATGAGAAACAGCAATTCTTCACTAATGTGTCCCCAGGGCAGAAAATGTTTGGCTACAACTTGATGTGACACTTTTGGTTCCAGCACAATATAACAATCTTTCAGTCACTGTTTGAAATTACAGAGAAACAACAAGCAGGTCAAAGTTCAGCTGTAAATTAACACTCACTTTAATAAAAAATAACTTTAAAATAATGACATCAGCTAAGGCACTCTTGTAGACATCTTCTCACACCTGCAAATATAAAATACACAACAGATGCTGGAGAAACCAAACTCCCTCCTCCCCTGCCACAACTGAAATACTGAGATTCTGCAGGAGAACTTATACACTGTAACTGATTACACTCGTATCTTTTCTAAACAGTTGTTTCTGCTGGCATGCATACACATATAAAGAAATCAAACTTGCACAAAAACACGTGAAAACCTTGCTATGATTCTTCTCCAGTTACAGTAAGGGATAGGAAAACTAGAGGAGCAAAGGAGCTCTAACCTGGTGCAAAACCTTTTCACTAACTTGGCAATCGATTAAGGAAATAAAAAATACTGTCTTGATTCTAAAGAGACCTGAACTTCCACAGTTTGTAGCTGACAGTAATTAAAAGCTGTACAGATGGCTTGAGTTAGAAACCAGTGAGAAGGAGCCCACAGCTCCTTCTGGATGTTCCTGGTAAACAACTCATCAGCATTTAAAAGGAAGCCTCTTGTTCCCTCAATTCCTACAGAAGACTGACTGACATGTCAACCTACCTGAACCCAGCCTGACAGCTGAGACTCATCTGTCACAGCAAATAGGTTTGTGTAGGTTTTGTTTGCTTTTTTTAATTAAGAAAACCCTATGCAATACCATTGGCTTTTCAATTAAAATACCACATTGAGGACAATTCTGCCTTCATAAAAATTAGGTGCTGGTGGAGTATGTCATAGCAAAAAAAAGAAAAAAAAAGAAAAAAAAAAGCATTCTAGTTATTATTATATCAGATGTGAACTGCACTGAGTACTTTGGGTTTTTATGTGGCTACCCCTCAACAAAGTCAAAGAGATTCTGTAGGACTTCAAATCACAAAGGGAAAGGGGGAGCCAAAAATTGTACGTCTTACTGTCACTGATATTTGTTAGACGAATGTGCTTACAGAAGTTTCTTCAAGCCTCAAAATCTTTGAATATGAGACTTCAGGAATATAAATTCTAAAGGAAACAAGTAATCTGTAAAAGACAGACAAAGCAAGCAAGCTCTTATCATTTTACATGTGAGCGTTCTCTGGTTCCAAACACTGACCCTTTAAACCAATGGGTAAACCACAAGTAAACTCTGACATTTTCAACTTCCACTCCCCAGTGTTTGGTTCAAAACAAGTTTGCATGGTACAGAAGAACACAGTATAAGTTTGAAATCATTAATTCAAAAATAATCATACTAATTGAGAAAACGTATCAAGCAGTTATCAAATCCATTTCCAGCTACTCCTTTTTAATCCAAAGGTACCAGAAGTACCTGAAAAACTTCTATTTTTCCCCAGAAGAGGGGTACAACAAGGAAGCAGGAAACTTCTGCATTTCCACATTTCACTTTCAACCCTGCTCCTCAAGCTACAAGCTTCAGTAGAAATGTCTGTTCACTTTCACATGCAGCAGTGGCAGGAGTGGTTTAATCAGGCTCAGTACTGCCCTGACCAAGCCATCATAGGCACCTGGGACCCTATTCACAAACCACCAGCCACATTAATCCCACAAAGCTTTCATGCTTTGGAAAGGCAAAAAGCAGCAGGATGAAAGAGGTCTCCATCCAGACTTCAGATAGCATCATTAGAGACTTCTACATTTGGGGGGTTAATTTCCAAGGAAAAGTCAAAGTTATAATGTTAATGGCATTTAATCTCACTGTAAATAAGACAGAAGCTTCCAAGCACACCATCTCTTGGCAACAATTGTTGGAAATCTGCAAGCTAGGGATGCCAGGTCTTTTTATTTATCTCTTTTTTTTAGCATTCAGCTTAGATTACTGATTAAGATCACCAAAGTACAATATCCTCTTACAGTTCTTTCAACCATCTGCACTATCATCTTCAGAATATAGTCTGCATCCACAGTAATTAGTATTGTTGGTATAGACATCAACTAAATCTCAACTTCTAATGATTTTACTAGGCACATGTTCTACAGGGTTTATCTGTTAGGCAAGAGTTGCTTTCTTTATGCAGTCTTTGAAAAAATAATGATTGAATTGACTCAGCCACATGCCAGTGCAGAGTGCAGAATGCTCTGATGCAGCAGCTACTCCTGGGGCATTAAACAAGTCCTCCTGAAGGGAATTTAACATAGTTTACAAACATGCTCTTGGCCATTAAGAATAGTCTGAACAAGATTTCGGGCTGTTGCATTAATTTAGCTAACACAAACACACCAAGTCATCCTATAAAGAAGGTTCAGCTTCCACCCCAGAGAAAGTGGATTCCTCACTGTTTTTCTTTCAGGGCTCCCTAAAACACCAAGGTTCACATACTTGAGTTGCTCTCACAATCCAACTTCTTTCTCCATATTGTTCTTCCCTTCCCTTCAGACAAAGCTTGGTACATCCTAAAAAACTAATGCTGAGAAAAGCTAATTAGCATAATCATCAACTATTAGCAATTAATAGTATCTGTTAAACTCCAGGAAAGAGAATCTGTATAATTTTATGCCTGCTGCCATGCAAAAGTTTTCACAAAATTGGTTTGGTTTTCCTCCCCACCCCCCTCCCCATTAAACTTGCTTCACAGCCAGTTTCAAAACCTTTTTTTATCAGAGCAAAACTTTCAGCACTTTCAAGTTACTGAAATAAGCTGAGCTATCCTGTGAAGAAGGCAAAATGAGAACCATTTTCTTCCAATGAGTTTACTATTGAACCACTTGAGAACATAAGCTTGCAAATCACTTCCACGTTGCTAATCCTAAATATTCTAACTATTTCATGAATGGTATAAAGCGTATCTCCCCACTGGAATTGGAATAAAAAGAGAGGAGAAAAAAAAGCTACAGCTCACACAGTAGCCATTGTTTGAATATCAAAAGTGGAAGCCAGCACTGGCATAACTCTTAATCTGCCAAACTACTAGTTTATCTTGATGAAATTTAGTTAAACCATCAGACTGCTTTGAAGGTTTATGCTAAGAATATTTAAAAAAAACCCAAAACTCAGCAGTAGCTTCTAGAAAATAGCTTCCAGAAGACTAAATGGAGATTGTAGGCACAGCTTTAGATGGAAATTTAAATGCACCTATGTCTTGCAAGGCCAAAAAGTACATTTAATTAGGAAACTTAAGTCTTACTAAAGAAACATATGTACCAAATTAATTTTTTTATCTCTACATAAAAACACGTTTGACAAAGAAAGGGATTGTTTCTGAAACTACTGATCCCATGTCTTGATAAAAGACTTATATAAATATTACTAGTTAAGTTTTCACCAAGGTGGAGATGCTGGAGAGAAGAAAGGACATCCATCTCATAAAGCAAAATAAAATTAATATACAATTATATAACAGTCTTCACAGAGCAGTAATGTCAGAACTACAATTCTCAAACACATCAGCAGATGAATATCTTCTTTTAAATGTGTTTTTTATTCAATATGAAAGCTGAAACACTTCACTTTTAAGTGATCAGAGGTTAAGTTACAATGAAACGTCAAGAACATACTCATGCTCCAAAACAGAAACAACCAATTCTTCAGTGACTCACAGTCACTAGTATCAGACTTGGTAGATCAGCACAGACTTAAAAAAGTGAGACAGCAAATCCTCAGAAAGGTTGTCAGGTAAAAAAAAACTTCATCAGTTCATCTGTATTATTCTCAACCTTAATTACTAGATTTACAATAGTTACTGTATTTTAAAAACCCACTGCCAGTCCTTCTTCTTGACAGTATTTAATTTTACTGTAGCTTACACTTACCACCTCATCTTTTCAGGGGGCAGTTTCCAGTGGGAAACACTGCAAAATGATGAGAACTGGGCATGAGTCAGTTCAGGAGGAAGGGAAGGCTCAAACCCACCAGCCAAGAGAGAGCCCAAGTGGTGGTGGTTGGTTTTGTGACAGCAAGCAAATATCTTCCTTAGTGAATGAGGTGAGGTGGGGTAGGAAGGAATCAGACATTTGTCAACTCAAATTAGAAAATGAGAAAATTCCCCCCTCGAGAGCAGGTGTACTCAAGGTATTACTAATGAAGTTGCAAATTCCCATCCAGCCCCAATGGGCAAAGACAACTGTCACAGCACAAACAGACATCTTAAAGCCTGAGTGGGTGCTTGGCAGGGATGGAAGCAGCTCCGTTTATTCTGTGCTGCTGATTCTTTTCTGCAATCCATAATGCAAGTGAAGCTTCTTCTGAGAAGAGTTAGAACACATGCACTCACAGCCCCAGAGTTGGCCCTTCAGAACTGCATGGGCTGAGGCAGCCAAAAGGCATCCAGAGGAGCACCAGGACACTGACCCACTTCACACAATGGGAAGAATAAAAGGAAAAAAACCCAAAAGGCAGAGGTTGCCCAATTTCTAGCCCAATTGCGGCTAGAAACCAGCAAAAGATGGTGGCAATTGCAATGAAATTTTGGTAGAAGACTATCCTTAGAAATCTGGAATGTCAGTGAAAGCCACCCTGAATTTTTGTTTCTCAAAGAGACAACTCTAAAGCAGCTGAAACCATGTCTTTGCATGAAAAGAATGGGAGAAGCTACAAAGGTCACAGATTCAAGTTGTCTCAAGTTTCAGGACATTGCATGAGGAACACCAGCTCTGGAAAGGCACACAAAAATAGCTACCT
>NW_008238959.1:1250282-1266365 GCF_000691975.1 Corvus brachyrhynchos
CCTCGTTCCCTTCCATCTTCTCATGTTCTTAACATAAATGTTTCCCAAATTCTTCCTGAGACAGTAAGACAAAGTACTGACATTGCTATGGCCATGTTAGGCATTGTTGAATGAGTAATTGTCCAGTTTATTCAGCTTATTTTGGAGAATACAGATCACATAAAACATAACTTGTAAAAAAAATATGCTTTCATGTCTGCTAACACAATTGCAAGGAAAACATCATCCTTATTTCCAAAGTATCCACACAACTCTTATGCCTCATTCACAGCTTCAGACAACTACAAGGTTTATCAACAGCATCATCAAACCTCAACCAACATTATACTCACTACTCTCTAGAGCTGCAGCAGAAGAGAAAACCTTTCCCTCTATCTTAGGCTAAAGCGAAGTAGAGGACTATTATCCAATTCCTACAAGAGTAATGTAATTGCAGAACTTCTCTTCTTGTAACAAAGACAAATTTTTTTCCATAAGCCTAAGTGTTCTTGACCAATTTACAGGCACTCAAACCTGAAATTCCCATCCTTCCCTAGTCAGAACATGTCATGTGAGTACAGGAGATTTAAAATTCTAAGTAGATATCAATAACAGATCCCAGAACTATGTCTATATCTATCTATATCTGTATCCATATGAGAATTCCTTGTAGAGGAACAGCTCAGAGCAAAATCAACACCCATTTGATATTGTCTCATTTCTGAACCATACAAAAAAGTCATCCTAACAGTCCACACTGACCAAAAAAACCCTCAGATCTGAAAAATGACAATTCCCTTTTTACTTAAGGTCAGTCAAGTAGGATTACAGGTTTTAAGGTAAACTGTCAAAGCTGGAGCACTTCCCATATTTTACTCCCAAACGAGGTTTAGACTATTTACCCTCTCTTCCCACAATGAAACAGCACAATCAAGAATCTGTTCCCCAAGACACATGTGAGTAGAGTGTCACATGCAAGATGTGGCAGCTCCCCAGGTAACATTTAAAGCCTGACTCTAAGCTTAATAAAATAGGTGACCACAGAGTATGGAGAAAAATGGATAAAAGTTATTTTATTTTAAACATTTCATTAAAAACAAACAAACAACCCTAAAAACAAACCCAAAGCCAAAGCAAACCACAACAAACACAAACAAGACAAAAATAACCAACCCACCCCTGTCAAACCTGAAGCTTGGTTACTTCTAGTGCTTAGCACAGAAATCTGTACTTTACATATATTTTAATTTTTCGGATACCTTACAACCATGAATGGTAAAGCAAGATATATTTGTTTGTAAGGTTAACACATCTACAGCATCATTATTTTGAAATAGCAAAGTACAAACACTTTTCTGTATTTTAAACACACACAAGAGCACAAGGTCAGAGCACTATCCATCTAGCTAGGAAAAGATGATATAACACAACATAACTCTACTGGATCAGATCATACACCATAAATACTTATTGAGTGATATATACTTCCCAGGAAGCATGGAAAGAAGCTAGTTTGTAGGGAGACCTTGTACTCCAGCAAGATGATTACAGACATCAATTACCTGAGTGTAGACTGTATATGATAGTGGTGATACAAGTTTATATTGTACAAAACAGAAGCAACACGTGTGAGTCAGCCAAATTTTCCTACCAGGACTCTAACGTTAACCTGCTTATCTGAAATGAGAAACACCTTTACCACTAAATGAACAGTTACTGTTTCCTTGTAGGAGGGGAAGGGGAATCCCCATTCCCTCCCACACTCCAGCTTTTCCTACAGCATCCTTTCAAGTCTCATAATTTTAATACGGGCTCTTTTAAATGCCAGTTTTTCCTTTCTCTTTTTGCCAAATGACTTGTTTTCCTTTAGCAGACAGAGTAGAGGCTGGAAAATATTCCTTCCTACATACTTGCAAAAGAACATGCCACACTTACAGGAGATTTGAACCTATCAAAACTTTTAGCTACAAAAAACCAGTCTGCTCTAACACAAAATAAACTAAAACCCAAAATAGTACAATTTCAGTTTTAGAAGAAAGTAGATTCCAACCATTCCTGTCACCTTTCTTGGTCTTCAATCTAAGGAGGAAAAGAAAAAAAGTGATTTCACCAGAGGCAAAACATTTCAGGTTTCCATAACAAGGCAGGAAGGTATGATTAAGCAGTTGCCTGTGCATGAGATGCATTTTCTTTATTTTCTCTTACAAAACAGAGAAAGAAAAAGGCAAATATAACACAGAACACAAGTATGAGGCTCTGTGGTTGAGGAAAAAAATGAAGTAATTTTAAAACGTTCGCCAGACGACTCCAAGCATTTCCTTTCTCATTCCAGGAGTTGGCATACAAACTAGGCACACCTTATAAACCCCACCACCTCCTGGCCCTAATGCATTCCAGTTTTTTCTTCATTAAAGGAAGTTAAATAGTGTATGTATAAATATATGTCCAAACATTTACACAAATACATATCTTATCACAAAAAAAAGGCTGCTAGTAGTACTAAAAATAGATGCACACCTTGCCTAACTGTGAGAATAGAAGCATGTTTTCACTTGCAACTAAAGCACAATGAATAAAGGCACTGAAGGAGATCAACACTGTATTCACGGATTCAGGGCATTTTTCCATAAATGGCACAAAAATCTCCAGTCATCATTTGTTCATTGGCATATTATTTTCTGTCAGTGGTGGTGGTGTGTTGCCACCACAACAACACTGCCTTTTAGCTGAAGATATAGTCTGGCATGCTTACAAGTGAGGAATTTTTAAACTATTTGTTGTTTGAAGTTTTAGGTTCTGATTCTGCAACTTTGTCTTAGAAAAACTGATTCACTGAAAGCAAATAAGTCCAAAATCTTCAGTAAGTTCCAAAATCTTCAAGCAATGATTAAGGAATATATTGATACACTGCCAATCAAGGAATTCAAGTGATACATTTACTTCCCTACTGCTCTCATCCAATCTGGTAATGAATTTCAAGCCTGGCTAGCAGAAGTCTGTTCAAGGGTAGTACAAAGAGGCCATAGTGGCTGCTAATCAAGAGGGGGTGGGAAACAATGGAGTGGAAGAAGTAGAAGAGAAGGATGAATTTTTCACTTATGTTACATGGAGTAAAGCCACATTAGAGTCCGTTGTTCCGCACTATAATAGGAAGGAATAGCTATTTGTGGCCTTGTTGGACGTGTAACCACGACCGATGCCAAGCCATTTGCAGCTGAAGAGACTTCATTTTGTAAGGGCGGGGAAGGAAATGCTTTTTCCCATATCAGACTCAAATATAAAACCATTTACCATTCATGTATTTCAGCTGAAGCTCCTTGCCCAGTTAGTAAACTTACATTGAGAGTCACCTTCCCTTCACTCCTATTAGAACCTGTATTTTGCCCTTGCCTGGGCAAATAACGTAAGACCCATTCATCTGTGGGACAAACGTGCTTACATGGGGGCAAGTAGGAGACTGGATTTTCCTTGCCTGCATCCTGAGTGGGCATCTAAAATAGCTTTAACTGTCCCACCAGTACCTTCATTACAGGCCTGGGTTGGGTAGAACTGGCCACGTCAGAGGAGGAAGAGCTGTGGTTTAGTCTAGACACAGCATTTCCCCTTTCCTTTACCATGGTCCTGCTTCCAGCAAAGATCCTTTAGTCAGGAGATTAAAAGACCACATTGCTGTGAAAGAAAAAAAAAAAATCAAACCTGCTGGTTCAAAAAGGAGGATCTCAGGACAAAGCAGCTGTGGTACAGCCTGGTATTCACCTTATTTCCCTTCCTGAGGCTTTCCCTATGCTTAAAAAGGATCTAAGCATCCCAGATCCACCCTTAACACTGACCTGAAAAAGGAGATCTTTGTAACTGGTCTATTACATGTGTAACCAAACAAGCTCTACCTCGAAGGCTCCAGTTCTACCTAGCTGCTCTCAGCTTCCAGTTCCTCTAAGGCCCCCACCTGTTTCTTGACCATTGTAACATCACCAGTGCCAAAGCAATTTGCACAGCCTGCATTCAGCTGAGGCACCAGAACCATTCTTTAAACGCAGGCACTGTCCTGGAGAAAACCTTACTGATGGGAGGAAAAGACTGCTGTAGCCTGCTTTGCGAGGCACTGCTGTGCTGACCCACCCCGAGCTGCCAGGCTGCACGTACCACAGCGTCCTGCCAGCAAGCTGCTACGGCGCTGTGTGAATTCTGCTGCCTGCTGTGTATTTTTTTAATATATTCATCGTTATAAAACTTTATTATTTATTTCCAGACACAAAATTAAACTAGAAGATTTGGGTGAACGTCACCATACTTAAATCCTGACTACAGCAGGAAGACTTCTCTTTAAAAATACTACTCATTACTGCTGGATGAGCTCCAAATATACACTACATGCGCATTCAGTACCGGAATTTAAAAAAGATTAGTAAGTGCTTGTTTCTGACTCCACTTCTAAGCATGCCATGCCAGTGTGATTCGTGAAACATGACCATCATCATCTTATGTTAGAGTAACAGCACAGCATTTCAGTATCCAAGGTGCCTTTGCTGTTCCTTCTCTCTTCTCAATTTTAACCACACGAGTTTTAGTCCTTACTATGTTAGTCAATATAAGCTATAATCACTTCATTATTTTCCACAGCTACTTGAAAAACTTTAATTTTCTACCAGCTGTGAAGTCTAAACAACCAACTACAGATCAGAACGGTTCAAGATTTTATCAATTGTACGATACCCATCTTTTTCAGCTTGTTCTGGCCTGCATTCCCAGTGCCAGAAATATCAGCAGCTGGTGAAAGTCAGATCATCACTACTTCCGTGCTGACAAGATGTGGTCACAACACGAAGAAGCAGGAGAGATAATGAAACCCAGGACTCCCCACCATAGGTCTGTATTTTCACAAGATCCATAAGATCTACATCTTAATGCTTGAAATGTTCATTTTTTCCTGAACCTTCAGAATCCTCTCTTTCCCACCTGGGTGGCAAAACTCCCTTCCCCCATCATCCCACACTAGAAGCATTGGGAAGCATTAGCTGTTATCAACAGGGGGTGAACGTGCTTCCAGTCTAGCTCAGGCACCACTGCCATTTCTGTTTTAGCATTCCTACTGGTATCTAAGTTAGAATTAAAAATAAGTTTTACTAGGTCAAAATGGAAATTGTGTGGGCTTAAAGATCATCTTGTTTTCTGAGAACTTCCCATTTTTATTTCAAAACAAGGTGACACTTTTATAGTTAGTTTTTAGTCCCAGGCATACTAAAAAGATAAGGATCCCACGTATCATGTTTCTTTCTGCAGCTGCATGGCCATTTTTACTTTAATTTTTTTGGAACGAGTTCACCTTTCAGTGTCAAAAAATACTATTACTTCCATTTTCTCTCCCCACAAAGAGCAAGCCAGCCTCTACTTTGAAGGGCTTAAGCATGAAGTTCCAATAAAAGCTTCAAAAGCGAGTAACAAGTCACCTTCAGGCAAATCAATTCCAAAACGTCGGACCGAAACACAAATCCACCATACTATCACACGAGTGTGTGTGGAGGACACCTTGCTGTTCTCACACGCGTGCAAGGCGGCGATGCTCTGGGGTAACTACGTGTTGCTCGAAATGCGGCGCAGCAGGTTGCAGCGCTGCGCAGCACGAGCGCTTTCCCGGGGGTTCCAATCCTGCAGGGGAGCACTGACTGCGCAGTGAGCGCTGTCGGAGAGGTGCTCGAGGTGTTATATTGTTGAGCCACCTCGTGGCACATTCGCTGCATTACAGCACCACCAGGGCTGGGGAGCTGCTGGGGCTGGTCAAATCCACGCAGGAAAACAGCACCTATGGTGTTCAGCTACAGCATCCTCGTGAAGCAGCACTTCCTCAGTAAGGAACACATGAATTCGGCAAGTTAAGCTCCACAAGATCAGCCAAGTGCTACTGTCAGTCACCTTTTCCTAAGCACTTGGTTATTCCAACCAATAGCTCCTTACAAAGCAACCTGCTTTGCAAGTTCTTACAAACCACAGTCAGGCTGTGCATACGTAATGCCGCATGGATGAGACAATTGTGGCCCATGGTATCAGCTGAAAAAATACTCAGCGATATGAAATTCCTCCCCAAAAGAAGGTCAAGAACTGGCATCTTTTAATGTTTTCAGAAGACCGACTGCAAAGTATTTTCACATGCAACAGTTTTCATACACTTTCACACACCATCTTCAAAACAAAGTCCTACAATCCAAAGTTTGCTCTGAAGTTGTTAAACTGTTAAGCCAATGTAACTAAAATGAATCAAAGGCAGAAAATAAGTGTGGGTCTTCTGAGGCCTCAGAGGAAAAGGAAAGCATTTTTACTGCAGAGGATCCCTAGGCATGAATCCATGGAATGCATACACATGAACTCTCCAAATTCCCTGCAAAAATAGGATAGCCAACAAAGATACTGCCAGGGCAGCACTGGTTACTGCAAGTCAGCCCTCATTCAACAACCCATATCATTCCACAGTGATTTATTTCCACTTCTACACCCTAAGACACTACCAAAACACACAGCTGGTTTTTATACAAAATGAGCATTCTGCGACCAGTGGTAATGCAATCTTCTTACCACTCCACTGTAACCATTACTTCAAGAGATCCTTCTTGGAATAATTATAGTTTTACATTGTTGCTCCTTCTGGCACCACTGAAAGACAGTAGCTTTTAAGAGTTAAAAAACCCAAAACAAACCACACACCTCACACACTTAAAGACATTTTAGATCCTTGTTTACCACTATATGTTACCCATAGTGCTCATAAATGGTTTCTGTACATATACTACGTGTAAGGCATAAACAAATACCAACATGCTAACTACAAACTTTTAAAAAATTAGTTCCAAGCCTCAAAACACAGGAAAATTCATCACACAAGACCCTGGCAGAACACAACACACCACTTATAGACAAACAAATAACATAGGCAACACAGTCCTTCCATCAGCCCCAGAAGTTTCAAAGTAATGGATAGCATTTACAAGGCCTTAACCAGCTTTCTAGTCTTTTCACAGACATTAGGAAAATGCTAGTAAGCAGCACTGTTAGGATATGGCACACCAGATACTTCACTGGAACACCCATAGTATGATTGACAGAAGAGTAAAAACCATGATTTATTTACTTACTGCCTTAATTGTTTACCACTCTATCCTTTACTTAAGTCACAAAACTACAAGTATTAATCTTGTTCCTAGTTCCTTAATAGTCTTGAGAGAGATGGAATGTAGATAACCACAGCACAAATACAGAGATGCTCTAACACAGGCTCCTGCCCATTTCCTACCACCATCTTCATTTTGCCTGCTTTCTTCCCTCCCTTTCCAGAAAAATTCCAACAGCTTATAAAGTTTCAGGTTTCCCCACTTCTGCAGCAAGCAGAAATGAGGGTTGGTACTAGCAAGACAAGACACAATCGGCAGCTGCAATACAAATTGGCTTGACGCACATAGCTGAAGAAAACCGCTTAATCGGCTCAATCTAAAAAGGCTTTTCTCTCAACTGGTGGCTTGAAAGCTGATAAGTGGACAGCTAAAAAGAAAAACTAGGGACAGGTCTTTGAGTGGGCTTGAGGGCAGTCCTAGACACCTTTCAATCTCAAAATATCCAACCCTATCCCCAGAGCTTCCAACAGCCTTTCAGAAAAACTTGACTTACATTGGTGGAATTCTTCAAAATGTCTTTGCATCATAATCGCATTTAAGGTTAGCAATTTGGAAAATTCAAATTATCCCACGATACAGATATCTAAACCTGGGATGAAAACACTCAGGACAAAAACCACCAAGCGATTTAACTACTTTGTGTTGTGTTTCAATAGGAGGAAAGCATCTGTATTACATTTGTGGATTGAGGTTTTAACTACAATGTTAAAGAATTGCTTTTTCCTAAGGCTGGAAAACACGTGTTTCTACATTTTCAGTCTGGACTGTTCCAATTACCATCAACATCCTGAATCAATGCAGTTTTAAAAATATATTTGCCAAGCATTAACATTAACACATTCACTAACTGATGCATCATTTCCTTGCAGAAAATAGCCAGGTTGATTTTCACACAATTAAAACTTTGAAAAAAAAAAAATTCTTAAGATTAACTTCCCCTTTTATCTCCCCTCAAGAGTTCTGGAGTTTGTGCAGAAATCATGGACACTTTACATCACCACAATTACTTGGCTTGAAAGACAATGTCTGCTGCATTCCATGAAACATCTCTACCTGCTCGCAATGATTTGGGATAAAGACTACAGCTACTACTAACACAGTATTTTCACATTTAATAACAGTTAAATAACCTTGGGGTAATAATAACACAAAAATTGTACTAACAGGAATGGATACACACTTTAGGTTTAAGCAGTGAGCAAGCTGAGATGTTTGTGAAGATCCAAATTTTGCAGAGACGCAAATCACATTACAATGATTAGTCAGCTTTGGATTTTAATGTTGAAGTTCAACCTGAATATGTTAACTTTTCCCACATAGGCAGAAAGCTTTAAGAGCTTTATGCTGACATTTAAGACTATATCTAAATAACTCAAGAATATTTCAAAAATGGCAGTGCATGTTAATTTAAGTAAACACTGTATATCAGCATGGGATTCTGCATTGGTCTTTCTCCTAAAATAATAAAAATTAATGCATGTTGATAGAGGGCATGTTTAGAAAAAAAATAATGTATTAAAATGTTAGAACATTAGATTATTACTATTTTCTATACTAATACTATACCATTAGTATATTACTATTTTCAAAACAATGCTCTGTTCTCCAGGTAACTATTGAAATAATGCACTGAAGTGAATTAAATGATGCCTGTGACAAAAGGAGTAAGAAATAATCAATAACAATTTAAAAAAAATCTGAAACATTGCTAGAGTGCCCAAATTAAAACTCTTTAGCAGCCAGATTTTTAATCCCAGAGCAGGACCCAATCACCATAAAAGATACTCATCCATCTATACAACCATCACCAAAAAATAGGATTAGGTTTAAACAGCTTCATTCAAAATACATCCACACTTCCCAAAAAGCAAGTCACAGGCAGGCATTGTGAAGGCTGCTTTCACACAAAGGGAGAAATTTGGTTTAAGATCTGTAACTTAGCACTACTGCTCAGAAGAAAAGGGCTCATACACACACACAGGGCTTCTGCACACCAGTAAGTATGTAACACAAAAACGCCTGTTAAACTTTTCTAAAACAGCTGATTCACATCTCATCTGCCTGCAACATCTCTAATCTAGATTTAGAAAATATCCAACTCTCTTCAATGAAAGGAAATGCACCTCCCCTGTCTAGACATCCAATTTAAAAAGAGAGCAACGGCTTTTTTGATTTCAATTAAAGAACACATACGCCAGAAACTTCTTTTATCTAACGTTTTTGAAACTCACACAGTAGTTTACTCATGAAACTAAACCTGTAGACACAAACCAACTATTTATTTTCCCTTCAACAGCAACAGTAAGTTTAATGACCTGTTTCACGTAAAAACTCCACATAATCCTATATTGTAGGCTTCAGCTGTTCATGGTAAGTATTTATCCCAATTAATTTATTGTGCGTTGTTAACTTTTTTTATATACATTATTTAAAATTCTTACTTTTGTTCTAGAACTGAGATTTTTTTCAAGAACCCTTTTGATGGAAAGTCACGGTTTCATGAAGAGCACTTCAAACTGGACAATTCTCTGCAATGCTACTACAGGCCTGGATTTTAACACTCCACTGGCAGCAGCTGGGGTTACCTCAAGGCTGACATGTTAATACCAGCCTGCATTTGCACTTGGGTTGAGAAATACAAACTCTTAGCTTTGAAGGGTTAAATAAGCAAAAACGTAGGCATTGCTTGCCAAGGGAATACCTGAAAAACAGCAATTCCTATGGCTGTGCTTTTAACCCTGACTTCTCCATAGCTGCAGAGGGGTACAGGCAACACAAGGCTAACAGTTAACAGATAAAAGCTATTGACATTGTCAGAATAATTTAGATTTTCTTTTTTCCCCTTTTTTACAGAAACAAACAAAACAAGAAACCTATAGCCTGAAACTGTCCTGCTAGAGTTTGTACATTCCCACAGCAATGAAATCTAGTTGATAGCATTCCCTGAATTAAGCAATCTGATCAAGATTATGAACAATCAAATCACTAAACTCAGGGGAGCAGGGGGAAGCTACACATCTGTTTGTGCCGTTAGTGGTTTGGGCTTTTATGAAAGCACAGAAGTAAGAATATGACACACCATGACCACTGCTTCAATCTTATGCTTCAGAAAAGTAACATTAATAATAGAACCAAAAGTAATTTACTGACTTCTCCAATGGCAAGAAGATAATCCAGCAGTTCTATATCATGACATGATTGCAGATCAACTTTCACGGAAAATCTTATTTATTTTTTAGCAGCTCCTTTAAGTTTTTAATATCACACTTATTTTTCATTTTACTGTACCTACTGAATTTATGCAAAGTTCAAGGAAAAGAAGAAATATTTTTAATTTCTACTCTCCAAGTGTAATTTTCAAGAAGCCAGATATATTAGCATACATATTTACTTTCAACTGGAGCATATTAACATTGAAAATTATTTTGATTCTACAGTAAGGAATACAGGAATCCAGAAACTAGTTTTCCTTTTAGATTATCCAACTACAACTGACATATAAATACTCAGCAAGGAAGTGTGGTGTAGTCCCAAGTCAATAAATTTAAGAGCAAGTCATTCACCACATTTATTAAAATAGTTTTGTCTTCATAAAATTGTCTTGCCAATAAATTTGATAAAACAGAGCTCAAACTAGAGACAAGCTGTTTTATAAAAATATGAATGGTAGGATGTATTTCAGCAAAGTGAAATCTCCCCACAAGGGGCCTGTCAAATATGTAATTACTTTAAAAGCATCTTAAATGTTTCTAAAACTATATATGGCATGTAAACTAGCCATTTTATTATTAAGACCATACTTGGGTAAAGCTTTATGCAGTATCTGTTTCATTACTGGTTACCAGATGAGTTTCTTTAGGACACAGCACAACAAACATGCTAAAGATGGTTAAAAATGGCAAATTTCAGGGGATCTTTGTGGTAAGAACAAAAAATACCGCTCAAAAACTAACATAATTCTGGCCACAGATACGGATCTTACTGCAAGAATTTTCCTAAATCTGAAATGTTCTCTGCTCCTAGAAATAAAGCCAATAGACCAGTTACAGCAAGAAAAAAAAAAAAAAAAAAAAAAAAAAAACCAAACAATCAACTGGCAAAAAAATTCAACCTTGCAACCAACACTAATCATCTATACAGAATGGGAGTTAGAATTATTCTGGTTTATCCCCATACTTGACAGAGTTTATGTTCTCATGCATGTATCAGATATTATTCAAATGTTCTCGTAATGCAGCCATTTTCATAGTCTAACTTCAGAAGTGTTTTACCATTAAAAAAAAAAAAAGAAAAACAACAAAAAACTCCCAAAAACCAAAACCAAATGGTTTAGAAAATTCAGTTAAAAAGGTCTGTCCAACAACTTCCTATACTTGATAGGAGCTAGATCATGTAAGAATACCAAGCAGTTTCATTTACTGGCAAAGATAACTGCATAGCAAAAGAGTTTTCTCTCAATTGAAGCTGTCCAGAGCTTCTAACCATGAGATTGTCATTTAGTTTAAGCAACTATTGAATTCATGCAGAAAAATCTCTGATATTTTAAAAATTGTAAAAATTATCTCCTGATTCAGTGAAAGAGTACCATTTATCACAGTGTCTCTCTAATACTACTGGGATTATTGCTTGGCATAGAAACTGCTCAACTCGAGCTAATTAGGACTTTTCTGACAAAGCTTTTACAAGGAAAAGTCCAGGTAAATCAAACTTTTCTTGGGAACATACTAGGGAGAACTTGTACCAAGAAAAACATTGTGGTTTGTTGAGAATATGGGCTTTTGCTTTGGCTGTCCACTCTTCCCAAACCTTTGGGGGCACATTTGTATATGTCTTTACAGACAACCAGTAGACACAATATTTAGTTGTATAATCTGAGCAACTAGTGCAAGAAAAATAATTTGGATGATTAAGTGAAAATTTGTTTCAGAGATGCTTTTGTGAGAGAGATGAGGACCAAATTGCGAATTTCACTGAGTAGACCAGAAGGACATATATTACAATTTTAGATGCCTGCAAAGGAAAAATAAGAGAGAACTGATTCTTATCAAGTTGATTACGTTACCTTAAAGTGGGTTGCCCCCACTCCAGCAGCCAGAAGCTAACAAAATTCTCTTTGCTTGTGTTGTGATAAAGCTTATATGCAAAAACACTTCAGCATAGAAATAGAGAGGATGCTACCGCCTACATCATTCTTTGTGGTTTAATCAAGTTTGATTCATGGTTATGCTCTGTTTCAACCCAAGCCCTAGTGTACATGTAATTACAGACTAATGAGATGCTGTAAGAGATGCTTCTGTGATTTAAGGTGGGCATTTCTTAGGTGAACTTACATGAATACATTGTGACAGCAATTAAAGGCTAAATGGAGCAACTGCACTCAAGCAGATCTAGGAACATGTCTTTTCAGATGACCAGCTAGAGATCTCAGCTACCATCAAAGAAAGTATTTATTGCAGCGTTGCCCCTCTAATATACAATTCTATACTCCCTCTGTATAGATCTTCTCTAATAAATAATTTTCTTTTGCATAGATCTGTGAACAAATTGATCTTGAAGATTTGCAAAAGCCCCATCCTTCCTGATAACAGTCAGCCACCACAACATACTTGAAGCCTCAACATTCCCTGCTGTTGCAGGCTCACAGGAATTTCCCAGGCATATAGAAGCAGCATACCCGTGTGGATGTGCTGCCAAATCAAGTGAAGGTGCTGAGCATACATTTTAAGGACAACAGGCACAGTATGAACAGCAGTCTTAGACTTTCACACCCACCACTGCGCTAAGCTTTTATTTAAAAGCCTGTAAATGTAAGCATGTGGAAGGTGACAAAAGTGCTGAAGATCAAGGTCTATTAAAAAAATTGTTGCACATAAGAAAAAAGCTTTTTTTTTCCATCACACCACATTCGCCTGTTAAGCACAGAGAATATTTGATGATGATAGCTTTATTCTAAGTGTTTTCACTTAAAGACCACAAATCTCTTCAAACACTTGAAAGATAAAACACCACTTTTGCTGTTTTAACTTCAGACTACCCGTTACCACAGAAATTGCTACCCAGTTAGCAAGAGAAAATAGCTTTAAACAAGTCAGTAACTGTTTAGAGCAAAAAGTATCTCCCATCCTTGTGGGGGCTTGTGGCAGGGAGTGCATTCTCTACAGAGGACAAATTACAGAAGATAATGAAGATGCTCACAATGCCTAATTTTTTCTGGATTGAGGGAGTAAAAGAGAAAGTTGAAATTGTGACAAAATTCCAAAGTCCAATTTATTACACAAAGATGCATGAACCAAGGTGATGCCACACACAGTGGTACGATATCCTAAGTAAAGAAATGTGGTTAAATCCAGAGAGCAGCTCATGCTGTTCACTACTCCTAACTAACTACAGTTCTAATGCTCAGAGGACTCACATCACTAGTAAAGGACAGAGCTGTCATTCCACATACACACCCAGGTAAGAGAAGAGACAAAAACATAGAAGAAAAAGGCTGGATACCTGATGCTTTAGGATTTCCAAAGGTAGCCTCTATCCCCCAACCATTTTTCACTCTAACTGGAATCTTTCAACATCTGTAAAACTGAAAATAGTAAACTCAATATGTCCTCAACTCAGTATAAAGTGTTTCCAAGTCGAAAACAGACCTCTGGGACAAAGTAAAATGAAAAAAAGATGTGAGAAACCAAATAATGCAGCATCACTCCATTTATCATCCCATTATAGTGAAAAATACACAACTTGTTAGAAACATCAAGGGACAAACACAGAAGAAATCTTGCATACAAAAAAACAGTACTAAAACCTAAGACTGTAGAAGCCTGTTTCATTCTGCAAGTTTGTTTTCCTCTTACCTCACACAAGTCAGCCTTCCTGTGAAACTACCATCTGCTTTTCAAAACTCTTTATCCTTCAGTGCTGCATTTTACAAAATGCTATCAATAACTCCTTTCAATACATGATTTCAACACAAGAATTCAATATTGTTTGAATAAACCCAAAACTTATATAGCTCAACCTATGCTATGAGGTTCAAGGTTTTCTAGTGTATAACTAGTCAAAGCAGTACTCAATCATAGTATGAAATTTAAATCAGAAAAAAAATTTCAACTTACAAGATTTGAGTCAGTTTTAAAGTATTATTTATACTAATTCATTACAATCCTGTCCCTTCCTTTGTCTAATTAAAAGCTTGCCATTAATATTTCTGCAAGACTTCTATAATAAATAAATTTATCAGCTACAGCCTGTGCTGTCTTGACCTATCCATATCATATCAATTGCAAGCAAAAATAATGGAAACCAGACAACAGCACCCAGCATAGCAGGACTTTCATTCCCAGGCAAGGCTGGAAAAATAAGTCAATAGTGGCAAGGCAATAAACACAGATGGATGTTCATTTGATGCTTGATCATACTGTGAAAATCCACCATGTTATATTCTTGAGCTGTCATAAGACATATTTTGCAGCTAAAATTAAACTACAAGTTCCTCTATGAACACCTGCGAACAATTCGCCACAGAAGATCAGTCCACACAGCCAGCACTTCCAGAAAATACAAGGCTAAATTAAATCTCTGGATCCAGCTAGCTGTAATTTACAAGCCTTTACAATACACCCATCAAATTACATGCCTTCTCTATTTTAATACCATTTTATATTTTATTTTATATTTTATCTTAATAAAATTATTCAAAAGCCTTACTATCAAAGCAAAAAAAAGGAAGGAACAAAGTCCTCAAATCCCCCTTTCCAATCTCTAGATTGAAGGCTGTGAGTTGGTCTGATGAATGGTTGTGACCCAAAACAAATTTTGGGAAAGGTTCCGTATTGTGGGAGGCAAGGAACATCACTAAGGGAAACAAATTGACTATTACTCTCCGGTCACAACTTTCACACAACAGTCTTTTTCTCTGTGTTTATCAATATTCCCTTGTTCTGTTACACCGATCCATTACTATGAGAAAAGCAATACTTTCAAGTGAAATCGGAAGGTCTCATTTTTAAATGAGTGTTCCTTTCAGACACCAGAACAGTTTTCAGAATACTTCTGTTTCTAAACTAATAAAAGCTATACACGTTAAAATATACCTTTGCAAGTCTTGAAGATCCAGCTTCTTATTGAGACTGTGAGAGCCAAACCTAAAACCAGTTTTAATTAACTTTTTTAAAAATGCTTTCTAGCATTGGTGACATTTTCCAGGACATTTTACAAATTTTCCATAGCAAGTTTCTCTGCTTTTAGCAATATTGCAAGATTAGAAAAATTATTACAATTTTCAGGTTTTTAAATAACAATCAACAATTCAACTGTTTTTTCCCCCCGAGGGAGTGAAGTTATTAATAATTCAGTAGCTCTGCTATTATATTTCTGATTTCATAGCTCTAGTAAACTGACCCATGAACTTTGGGTGTTGTACATTCCCAGTCTCAGTAATGTAACTTTCAACACTTCAGTCAATGGTCTTAGCAAACGTAGTTCCTTAAATCAAAGTATTTTTATTTAAGAAAGATCTTCCAAAAAAGCAAAAAGAAGCTATGTACACTTTTCTTTAAAGATATGTACACTTATATTAAAACCTTTACCCTAAAATATTACTGTCATTATAAATTATATGCTCATTATAATGACTTAACCTCTCTCTTTTTATTTGGGGAAAGTGTTACCCAACCACTTGAACCTACAGCCTGCCCGTGTAAGACTGAACAGGTGGTCAAACCCTAATTTTGCTTCCCTTTGCTGTATATTTGGAAACCATTAAAATAAACTGTGAACAAAAATATCATTAAGAGTACCAGACACCTGCCATTAAAAAACTCATTTTGAGTTCGTGTAGCAATGTCACCAGGAGCTCTTCAAACTTAGCTAGCTTATCTCTGAGATTTGTTTGCCTCTATTGAGGAGTGGGAAATTACTATTTAAAAGGGGAAAAAAAAAAGGGAAA
>NW_008238959.1:1266445-1291615 GCF_000691975.1 Corvus brachyrhynchos
GGGAAAGAGGGAAAGATACTCTTTTGTGCTAGTAAAGATATCCTTAACAGCTCTAGTGTGAAGATCCAGCTTCAAAGATGAATCTGCTTGAATAACTAATTTGCTTTAATTCCTGCGTGCTGCTGGCTGTAGGACAACCTCCCATGGGACACTGCTAATTAGAGTGTAGTGCCTGGTTAAGGTAGATTAATTGACCTGTATAGCAAAGGATAAAACAGATAATTTACTGCCTGAATTCCTCCCCCTCAAACATGCATACCTTATCTGCAATAATAATAATAAGAAGAAAATATTTCTGAAGAATAGAGAACTAATGTGCTACTTCTTATGTTTTAGCCAAGGCAGACAGAATTTTAGTGGGTTTTTTGTTTGTTTTAATTTTAATGCAATTTAAGTGTATATATTAAAGTGTTTCCATGTAATTAAAGGCCTTGGAAATTAGTTGTACTTCCAGACTCAAGTTTGCAAAAATTAAAGCAGGATATTGTCGCAATATATTTGAAAGGCTAGAAATCCTAAAAAACTTGAGGAAGCTGCCACCTAGACATCTAGGATTTTATTGAAAACCTTCCACAACAGCAGTTTCTTCAGCAGGTGCACGGAGAATATTTACCTCACTTGAATTTATTCTGCTCGATAAAGTAAATAACAAGTTTTTACAATGCTAAAGGAACTTTAAATAGAAAATCTGGAAGAAAAATAAGCTTTCTAATCTATAAAACATAACTAGAGAATCTTGCACTTGATGGCAGGAAGGTTTCCACTCTGAACACCTTCAAAAGGTGCAGAGAAAGGAAGCAAGCTATGAAAGAAGCCTCTGCTTATCTCATTTAAAACCACTGACGATTGCCTGATGGGTGGTATCTTCCCTTTCTGTTGTTTTTCGTCATAGCCCAGCTCCCAGGCTGAAAATCCCATCTTCACTCCTCTCCCCCAAGAGAGTTAAAACTGCTTTTAGTAAAAAGGTTTCCACCTGCTGGTGCATCAGTCACTTTAAATGAGCACAGGTTGGCCCCAGCCACAGGAAAATATTACCATGCAGTAAACAAGCAAAGGACTATTAATTCATGATGCCAAGAAGAATAAAACCCTGTGTATGTATGTATGTATGTATGTGTGTATATATATATATATGTGTGTGTCTTTCAAAAAGAGTAACATTCTCCTGGTTCAGAGAAATTATACCAAAAGTAACACACAACCTGCATTTAACCTATATTTAATAGTCAGCATGTGTCATAATATGTAGGCTTTGAAAATTAACTCATTTTCTAAAGCACTGAAGTGTATAGAAATACCAACAGAAGCCAACAAGAATCATTACCTGACTTTAAAACCAAGGGCCCCTGGCACTCCCAATTTTAAGGAACAGATATTCCCATTTATCTCCCAAATAACCCCTGGGTAGATAAGGGGAAAGTAATGTACAGACAGCACAGAAGGACCTGTTGGCAGTTATGTTTGGAAGAAAGCATGTTCATAAACAGAGACAATTTTGCCCGTAACAAGACTCCTAGTTCACCATAACTGTAAGTTTTTCTCACATGGAAAAGCTTTGAATGAAATATATTTTAGTTCGCTCAGGAACAATTCCAGCTCTAAGGGATTTCAAATTAGTGCTCAAAGACAAATTAAATGCTTTGTGCATGATGGGAAAGTATTTGAGTGAAGGAAACCTTCAACACTTTCTGAAAAGCCACAGATTTTATCTTTGCAGTTAATATAAATGTGGTTTTGCCTATCCTTGGGAGTTTAAATTATTCTTATAAACTGTGGTGAGTTAATTAATGTCACAAACCTGTAGCAAATATACTTTGCTTTTACACTTCATTTTGATTACACTACAGACCACCCTTTTTCAAAGTGCACCAGTATTACCAAAACCAAGCCCAAACAACTAAGAAGCCACTTATCTGACACACACATCCTCAGTGCATAAAAAAGGATGAGAGGTGACATATTCAAAATACAGTCGCAAAAAGATTTGCAAATGCTTTTCTTGTGCCACATTACTCAGGCCTGTCCAGACATTGGACAAAGCTGATCATTCTCTGAATTGCTTGCAAAACTTGCTTAAGAGCCTGGGGAAAAAAAAAAAAAAAACAAACAGTCGAGAGAATAACCCTAAAAATAAAATTAAAAAAAAAATTAAAAATAAAAATCCTCTTCTACAAAACATCACAACAACATTCACTAAAGTCTCCCACAGCAGGCCCACTGTATTGTCTGGTGGAATTTGGCATTTTTCTCTAGAGCCAGTCAATAACAGGAACTCAATCATAAATGTCCTGCTTCCCGGTGAGCACAGCAGCCTCAGCTGCACAGCCTAATGGATACCAGTTTCAGCAACAGCTGGAAGAAACGTCCACCAGAGAAGGTTAAAAGTTTTTTGCTTGTTTTTAATAAATCCAGAATTCTTCCTTTGTTAAAGAAAAAAAAAAAGCCCAAAAAACCCCAAACAACTCATCTCCCAATTCTCTCAATATTGCAAGAAAAGGCAGAATAGAGCAGGGAAGAAGAGCAGAGAAGAACAAAGAAGGGCAAAAAATGGGCAAAGAAGAGTGAGAAACAAAGAGAAGAATGGAAGGAAAAAAAGGTGGAGAAGAGTGGAGATGTGCCGATGTAAAAGAAGGGCAAAGGAAAAACAAGGACAGAGAAACAACGAAAAGTCCAGAGTACTTCAAAGAAAGTCAGGGAAGATGAGGGATGGTCCTTTTTGAAGATGCAGCTCTTCTGCTAAGAGTTCTTGTATTTAGAGCACCACACACATATCTGGTGCAAGCTACCGTGCTAACAGGAACATACTTAACTGATTTTGGAAAATACTAGTCTTTCAGACTGGAAAGAAACTGAAAACAGACAGTTTTCCATTAGCCTAAAGATATTACTATTAAAAAAGGTAGCCACTTTGTAACATTTTCTCTTTAATATTCTTCTTCTTCCTCTTTAACTCAACTGTGCTTTCACATGGTTCATTAAGCACACTCATCCATTTATTGGCTTTTGACAAGAATCCTATAATATTGAAGGGGAAAATGGAGTATTGTTGAAGGAGCAGTAATACGTAGCTCACTCTTTGTATACCACGTGTGTAAGAATCACTTAAGATCTGAATTAAGAAAGTCTTTATACAAAGCTCCCTCCCCACAAAAAAAAGGCTTGTTATAAATCTAAATAGCTAGAATTCTGACTCCTACTAAAAGTGAAAAATAATCAGTAACTTTAAACATGTGCATAAGTTTTGGTATTAAAGATGTCATCTTAATTACAATTAAAGCACTGAGATCATTTCCTAAGAAAAAGCTGTTCAGGTTTATTAGTTCAGCGGAAAGTTTTCAATCTCAATCTTAAACTGAGAATCAAGATTTAGAGCAAAAGCATTTTCTGTGGTTACACAAAGTCTAACACTCAACATATTGCAGTCACTTGGTTCAACATAATAAATCTACAAGAAGTTTCTGAACAGTATCAAAACTGATTAGACACCTGTACACACACCTCATTTCATTTAGATTAGAAATGCCTGTAGCAGCCCAGAGCCCTCAAATATTTGTGTGGCTAAAATCTGTGCTCATTTAAAACAAGATCATTTTTGACTGACACTTTTTTGATTAGCATGAGTTCTCTATTTCACATTTGTCAGCTTGCAGTGATTGTCAAGAGGGGTTCAAATCCCCATCTCCATCTGCACACAGTTACAGTGAAATAAGCGATGGCCACCACATATGTCAATTTTAACCTAAAAAAGTAGGTTTTTGTTTTGTTACTAAGATGTCAGCTCAATGCTTCAACTGAAAGTTGGGCATACTTGTAGGTGAAGACAAGTCCGTACCTCAAATTTCACTGAGGTTGATCCCTGTGGGGTCCCTCCATCCTCCTGCTTGACATTGGCCCAGTACACAAAATAGTTCAACACAGCTCCATCCACCTCTGGCAGGGAAAGTTTCAGACAGGGGGAATTGTTTTATCACAGTGCTTTGGAGCAAAACATTGTACTTGCAACCCAAATAACACCATAGGCTATAGCCTCATGGGAAACAGATACCAGAAGATGACATGCAAGGGAGAAAGACCCAGTAGATCACTGCCCCCAAACCAGGACTGTCTTGCTGACCAAGGCTCTCCAAGGAAGTTGGACAAAGGCTATGATTTCTTTCCTCAAAAAATGAAGGAAAGAATAAAGTACATGCACCAAGATGCATTTAATACCTCCCTCATTGCTGAGAGGATGAGAATGGAGACAGGCAAGCTGAGGGAGAAAGCCTCAGCTAGATTCATCATCCGCCTTGTGGAGGAAGAAGTCCACCTTAGTTGGAAACAGCCAGAAAAGAGGGTCCTCAAATTTTGTAGACAGAGAAAAGGAATTGCAGTGTCTTTCTACTCTTCTCACATTTGTTTCCAAAGGGTCCCTCCTCATCCACCACTAGCACCAATTACAGTGGCCCCAGCATCCTCTATTGTCAGGGCACTCCTGCTGCTTCAGGCCCTGCTTCTCATGTGGTTCTTCCACACCTTTTCCTGTCTCTCATTAATGAAAAGGGTAGACAGTGATTAGAGGACTGAACCTGGCCAACACACCACATAAGTAGCAGCCTGTAAAGCATAAGGTACTTCACAGATATCTTATTTTGTACAGAATATTTTTATGTCTTTTGATAATTATGTACAAGTTGCTTTAAATCGTTAATAAACGGGCATTCACTGTTTCTATTTATCTAGCATTTTAAGAGTCACTTCCAGATTTAATTACCTCAGTACTGGAGACTTTTGCTATCATCCATGTTTACAAGACGAATGAGTAATTTTGCATTCTCAAAATTCAAAGGTATCAAGAGAAGATACTCAGAAATAATACCCATTTATTAGAAATGGAAGAAATTAAACATTGCCAACCTAATTATGCTCAAAACAGAAAAGGTTAGCACTAAGAACCCCAACACACAAGATGTCAGTCATTGTACTACAGCACAAAGACTGCACTTGGCATAACACTCCAACACAGAACTGAAGGAAGGTTATCACTGTAGCACATGTGGTACTTGTGGAGCCTTTATACTTGAACTGGGATAAACAACGTCTGTTTCATTTTTTAAATAGTTCAGAAATAGCAATGAGTAATTGTTTTTTAACAATAAAAAAAATGTCACAAGCTGTTATTGAGAAACCAAAAAGTCATATGAACAGCCTATCCCAGGCAGCTCTCTGATGGAAAGACTGCTGCTCCATTTTAAACTTCAATCAAAACAGAGCATCAGATGCTTCAGTCAGTCACAGCATATTCAAAGATTTTTAAGGATGAATTTAAACACATAGGCTATTCATTTGATAGAGATACATATACCTGTCTCCACAGTAACAAGCCACATAGAACTTGAGGAGTTTGGTGTTCAAACTAAGAACTAACAAGGTGTCCTTAATACTGTCAAATTCAAATGGCAACAAAACACTAACTCACTTCAAATATGGAACTCCACACTTTTGATATCAGAATTGGCATTCTGCAGTTAATCTCTTCTAAAAGACCAAAATTTGCCTTTTGCTTCTCCACATACTTTGTAGATTTCACTAGCACCACAAAAAGGGTCCTAAATTCTTCCTAGTTTCACTGCTCTGCTAACTCAGCTGCACCAGTCCTCATGACAGCTGTCCTCTGCCCTCTCTCCCTGACTACCACCTCGACTTAGCCAACATCCAGATCCAACCTCTTTGCCCAGCCTCTTGTTTAACTAGATCCATGGTGGGGTTTTAACCATCTACTTCAGCAGATGACTTCTGCCTCGGTTTAATTTCAAAACTACCACTCTCCATTTCTCTTCTACATAATGCTGATCTACTTCTAACAGCCCTCACTTAGATTATAGCACAGTTCTGCCTTCTGACCCAAACTACGCAAAACACCAAAAACGAGAAGAGATGCTCTTAGATTTCACTTCTGTTTCCCAGTCCTCAGCTTAGTGAGGAAGAGAAATTCTGTCAAGTCTTAGCTCTGAGAGTCCAGAAAATGCTTCACAGACCCACAAGGATGCTGAGTCTTGCAGAAGAAGAAGGTTTTAAGAACTGGAACACAGTCAGCATGGAGAAAAAGCCTTCTCAGGAGTCTGACAAACAAGACCACAAAGTTCCCATTTATCTGCACAAACAGACTTTTAAAAGAACTTATGAATGTAGGCAAATCATAGACAAAAACCCTTGTCCCAAAAAAGACCTCGAGACCATGCTCCAAACCACTTGCTTCACCCTAAAGTGGTACGAAGATTATGCACCACTGTAAAACGTCCTCTCTCTTCCTCACACTGTTTTCTCTCATAGCTCGTTCACTTGGATTGACACATTATGAAACAGTCAGTGCAGGAAATTTTAGGATCCACTGTAAAAGCCTGGCAAGAAACACAGAAGGTAAAATGGGACACTCTTTTAACAGGCAGTTTCTAGGAAATGGTGCTACCAAGCTCACCAACCATGATGGTAGCAGAACCCTACAGAAGGTCCCCAATGCCCTGCATCAACACCACATTGTGTTGCCAAATATAACCTGCATTATCCACTTCTTTCTTCCCTGATGCATTAATTCAGACATCAGCAATTGAGGCTGATTTAGTGCAAAACTGTATTTAACAAATAGAATACACAAAAGGAATAACAAACTTTAAGCAGTAACTCTTGTCAAGAAATATCACACATATTCCAGCAGTTCCTTCTAGACCTTCCAAATTATAAAGTATGACTTTAATTTGTTTTCACCACTCTCAGTTGCCATGCCAGTTATCCATAAGCAAACCCTCCTCAATGAGAAACTGAGGAGGAACAGAAAAGTAGCTCAGTTCACATGAGGAATCTGAAAATCCAAATGCCAGTGCTGTAAAACATGAAGCAATTGAACACATAAGAAAACTGAAAATCATCCAAGCATATGTAAGAACACAAGGATTTTATCCCACCCACATTAATTTCCTTCTTTAAAAATAAGGAATGAAATTAAGTTTTCTCTCTTTGTCAAGACAACATAGCTTGAATCTTTATAACACGTATTTTCTACAATAACCACAGCAAATATACTTTTTGCCAAAAAAAACCAGAAGCTTTTGTATTCTTCATCAGAGTCCAAGGCTTTTTTAAAAAAGGCTGCCACTACAGCAAAGCAATACATACCTTCTGTAACAACCCATTTTGCATCCAGATGAAAAAGATACATATAAAATTTTCAATAGGTAACATTCAGCAAATGACTTGAAATGTTCTTTCCAGAAGATAAGTAAAATTTTCTGCTGGAACAGAAACCTTATCACTTCCTGAAACTACACTCAGATGCAATAGTCCCACAGCTCCTCATGGGTGGAAGAAGTATGTAAATCTCTGCACATCTGGACATGCTAAATCGTTAAAAGAAAAGCACCAAATTGTTGTTGGCTAACTTTGTGGCTTTTTTAAGCATGCAAAAAAAGTCAAGTCTGGGAATAAATTGGCAACTTCACAAGTCTCAGAGTAGGACAGATAGAAATATGAATTACTTTGCTCGTTGCCCAGCGCTACATCACTGCACAGCACTCCAGCTGTGACACAGTACAACTCTGTCGAGAAAGACACATACTTCATAGCTTCATATCTGAAGAGAAGACTGCCCATTGAGGAGTTTTCCTCTCTTCCCACTCAACTTGGGAAGCTGAAGGGCTGACATCAGCTGTAAAGTCAGCCATCAGTTTCTCTGAATGCTTGGAAAGGGAGGGAGGGGAATGATGGCAGTGACAGCTGCTCGATGACAGTGCTTCTGGCAACAGGTTTCCTAATAACCAAAACCTAACAGCACAGGAGGTGGGCAGCTAATTTTTTTTACAAAACAGATAAGGTCCAAATCAGAAAAGACACAGTGGGAGAAAAGATCTGAGGAAAAAGGGGAGAAAGCTTATATACTGGAGGGACCCAGTTTCTTGCTGCTTAAAAATACCACCTTTCACCTGTGGTAAAAAGCTCAGGTTTAGGCATGACCAGATCCTTCCTGCAAGCACAGTCATGCATTTGCAGCATGTTGGGAAGTGCACTTATTCAAGTATTGTCTTCAGCAGACTAAGGTGTGCAGCCACTCTTTAAAAGCCTGCTTTCAAACCAAGGAATGAACAAAGCAAAGACAGTAACTCTAGGCAAGTGAGTTCTTTCAAGGCACAAAAAACAATAATGAGGCCTGAAAAACGTAAGTACTGTTATGACCAAGTTTGCATCCTCTCTTATGGACTAGGAGAGTTTAGGGGTTTTATAGGATACAAAATACCAAGCAGATTATCAAGTTATTACTTGATTTTTCCCCATATTGAAAAACCCTTCCCCATCAATATCTCCTCCATGCAAAGAGTTCATCTTCCCTTTCAAGGCAGCCCAGCCAGACCCACTGTCTCCATCCTCCAGGTGGGAAAATTTGTTGTGCCACCACAGCATAGCCCTGCGTGCAGGTGGGGAAGTGGGAGAGCAGTACAGTGCTACTGCATCATCAGTCTTCCAGGGAACAGGAGCATAACCTCCCTTACGTATCTGTGCTGCACCATGCTCCAGGGGGGATTAAACAAAAAAAAAAAAAAAAAAATCAAGATAGAAAAATGGAGAGTACTCTCTGCTAATTTTCACACCAACAGAAATGAAGTTCAACAAATGAAGAACAGCCATTACAAGACTTCTAGGTCACAACCCTCCTGTCCCTGGCAGGGAAAAAAAGGGAAACAGTGGCCCAGTCCTGTTCCAAATAGTGCTCTGCTATCAGATTTGGGATTTTCTTCTTCTCCCTATACCATTTGACCCTCTCCATTTATGGCAACAATTTCTCATCTTGATTCTTCACACACACAAAGTTTCTTTTCCCATCACAAAGAAAATTGACAAAAGTTTCCGTGCCCATCTCAAGCTTCACTGCATTTAAGAGTTTCCAATGAAGGAGGACAGAGAGTGGACCTGACTTACTCTTCTTCAAACTCCATTCTCAAGAGGTCTGGACACCCAACAAGGTCCTCTCACAGCTGTCCAGAACAGCAGCTCTTCTTGAAAGTGTTTAAAGAAGTGACACAAAGCACCTTCTGTCTGTACAAAGTCTCATTACTTACTAAAACACTCACTACAAAGCTCAGTCACCAGTGTTCATACTTCATCATGAGGAATTCACAGGAAACAGTTTAAAAGTGGAATGCTAAAAACAGCCAGGTACATCTGAGGTACTGAGAATGATCACTACATCATGGCAAAAAAGCAACCAAGGAATCAAGTCAGAATTTAATGACACCAATCCAGAACTGCTGATGCAGAGCAGCAATATTTTCCTTAAGGAAGCTTGTCATGTTTCACCTTTAACCATTACTTCAGGAATGTCAAGTTTATCTACAACATACTGCAAAAACCTGGACAAAGCAATTCAATTATTTAAACCTGTAAACAAGCTTCCTTGAAAAGTACTTTTTTTGTTCATGAACAACACACAGTTCCACTCTTGCATGCTTCCACTGAAAGGGGCCATCCTACTTTTATCCTCCCTTCCCACTCCCAACTATATATTCACGCCGTTTTCCCAGCACCCAGTACACCTGTATGGCCAACCAAGGTCACCTACAGCTGAAGACCAACCAAAAACACCATCAAGAAGGTTTTCAGCTGGAGTAAATTTTAGGAGTTCTCGTCTTTACCTAGCTCTTCATCTACTAGCAACCTTTAGCATCGAACACATATAATCTTCCATTTCCTGCTCTAGACACAGATGATGCAAAGCCACCTCTCATGAGCTGAGGATTTAATTTCTTTGGGCTTGACAGCAGCAATGCTGACAGGCCACTGAAATAACCAAAACTAGGAGCAGGAGACCCAGAAGCTTTACCTTTAGAATTTCTTCTTCTCACTCTCTAGTCCCCCCCACCTCCCCAGCATTTCCACTGGATTAGTCAGCCTTTTGCCTCATAACTAACAAACTGTGACTAAATGTATTAGCAAGATAGCAACGTTAGGAGTGTTAGTTCTGCAAGGCTGGTCTCCCTTCTAATTAAGCCATTCCTCCTACAAAATCGCTTAAAGGCCAAGTAAGAACTTTCAACTAAATCCAGATCAAGTTTTTCACTATGTAACCTGTTTAAAGGTGCAGCTGTATACACACGCATACTACAGTATCTGATACAATTTTGAAATCCATAACAAAGCATTATCAATTGCACATAAACTTCATATGCATTTTCCAAATGTCAACAATCCCAGGCAGAGGCCAGGGAGAAAGAAGTGTATCAGCACCACACCACGTCTGCTAGCCATGTTTCAACAGCAGTCCCAGAGAGGTTATAACTGGAGTTGAACACTGACTTGTTTGCTTTATAGATGCCAGGAGCCACACACACAAAATTGCTCACTTCTGAAACAAATTACTCCCAGTTCAGTTTCTCCAGAGGTCAAGATAATTATGTCCTGGTGTATTACTGCATTAACCGGCACTACCTGGTAGAGGCAACGTGCCAGCCCTCAGCTGCTTTAAAATGAGGCTCAATGATAACCGTACGAGGGAACAACAGCTTTTACAGTTCACTCCGTGGAGGGTGTTTCTCCAAGCTGTCTGAAAAGTGACTATAGCCACCTAAGCTGTTCCAGATTCATGTTCTGTATACAGTCACTCCTTTGTCCTCCCATCCCCACCACACACACCAGCCCCAAAGGGGAGCAACAGAAAGCCCTGCAAGGAGAACTCTGTCTTCCATCACTGGCTCTGCTAAAAGCACATCCCTATATACACCCAGCAAGAACAGAGGAAAGACTTTACTACTGTACTGTTTCCCTTGCTGGTGTCTTAAACAGAAGCATACCAGCTTTTTCTTCACAGTTTCGCTACACCTGGTATTCCCTCAAAGAGAGCAATGCTGCAGCTTCACCTCCTACACTGTCCTGCCAGCCCAGCAGCAAGGGCAGAGCAGTAAAACAGAGATCCATGTTTTTTCCAAGAAGTCTGACAACAGAAACATCAGATAGAGTGGGGCTGCCCACTGTCACAGGCAAGCCAGTTTCTTTCTGCTTTTCCCCCCAACACAGGGCTGCACTTGAAAAATTAAAAGTAATGAACATTTTCAACATATGGATTTTTATGACCAAAAACCTCAAAAGGAAAAAGAGTCAAAAGGTCTCTCTTCAAAAATTAATCCTGGAATTAACATGATTCATTTGAAAACTCACCAAATGTTGTTTTATAAGAATTATTATACACAAACACCTGTAAGGAACCAATGAAACTGTCACACAAAAACAAAGAAGTGCTACTTGTGGCCCTGTGATTAAGGCTGTGTCAGCAGTTTGATTTTCATGACTTTAACACCCAGCTGTAAAAACGGCTTTCAGTAGAGGCAAGCTTATTGCGCCGGTATCCATAGGAGCACAGTTTCTGCTTTCACCGGGTGAAATGCAAGAGTCAACTGTATTTTAATACATGATTTTCAAATAGTAAGATCCAGAATCTGCAAATTGTTTTGGGAAATAATCACTGCCAAATAGGACTACACCTCGAAACACAGTTTAATAAATACTGCAAGACAAAAACTTGGTAGAGCACAAGAAACAGAGAAACAAGAACCTGGGATGTTCTGTTTTGGCATACATTCTTCCAAAGAAACTGCCTGCTAATGCACATTTCATAGCTATAGATCTTCATAACTTGGCCACTTTTTGCTTAAACACAGAACGGCACTAACAGATTTATGTTTCAAAAGGCACCATTTGAGATTCTTCAAGCAAGAAATCCATAACCAAATAATAAGCAATGATTAGCCCTGTGCACGCACAAAATTAAAAGCTCCACTTACGCTGACACAAGACCCACATCTGACCCAAACAAACAGGAAAAATGCAGTATTTCAATCAAACACGCTGGGGGATGTATTACTCAAGGTCCTGCAATAAGATAGCATCTTCTTTTAAATAAAAAACAGAGTTAAACCCCAAACAGAATGTGACCACAACCCAAATGAACTTCTTCACAGTGTGTTTTGATGCTTCAGGCACACTGCCAGCACTCTGAATTTTATTCTATTTCGCTATTAAGTTTAAATTACAAAAAACATTACAGATTAGCTTGGAAGCCTAACACCCTTGACCGCCTGTCCTGGTGGTGACGTTATGAAGCTGCTTTATTCCTTAACTGCCCGCTCAATGCTGCGCCTTCAGGATGGAGCCGGGGGCGGGGCCAGAGCCAGGGACCAAGGGGCAGCTGAACGGTTCAGCCCAGCGGCTCAGGGCTCTGGGGCTCAGGAGGGAGCACGTCGGGAGCGCTGTGCTGCTCTCTGGGTTTCCTTTGTGTTCCGGCGAGCAGGAAAAAGGTTCTGTTGGCTTTTTTCTTGTCCTTTTTTCCCCCTTTCCTGCCCCTTGCCTCACTGCCTCCTTTCCCTCCTCGCCGGTCCGGGGAGCCTGCAGGGGCGGCCCCGGCTGGTGCGGGGCCGGGGGTCTGTTGGCCCCGGCTGGTCCGAGCCCGGGTGTCTGTTCCCTCTCCGGGAATTTGTTGTATTTAGAGGTTGTTTTTTTTTTTTTAATCCTGTTCTACCCTGTTTTGTTAGTGTGTTAATAAACAGTTTGGGGGTTTTTTACCGCTTTTACTTGCTGTGACCCACTTGTCTTACTGGCGGAGGAAAAGGGGAGGTCCTTTTCCCTTCGGAGGAGACACTCATTCCGGAGTGTTTCCTCCTGAAGTTTTGTCTCCAAAACCGAGACACTGCCTCAGTATGGAAAAGCAGTGATGTCTCTTAGCTGCAATAGTACTGTAATTTAATTAACACTGAATTTTAACAGTCTGATTCCCTCACACACTCATATACCAACTATGAGCTATGTTTCCTCCACAAGCATAAAGGCAATACAGTCCTGCTGTAAAGATAGAAACAAAGTAGTTTTTCATCCTGGCCTTTCCTACATTTTTTTTTCTTTATCCCACATTAAAACAAAGCCTCTTTATTGAGACAAACAGAAGAACATGTGAAACTAGAAAGACTTAAAGGCAATACATCTGACAAATTCTGTAGATTTATAAACTCTCCCCTTCTTCATCTTTCCCTCACTCCCAAACACACAAGAGGGAAAGCTGAACACACACATACAAAGTTAAATAATTAGCAAATGCCACTTTCATAAGTTCAAATTATTTCTTAGTGAAAGCACTAATTAAAAAAAAAAAAAAATCATCAAAACCACCAGCACTGAAAGTCAAGAACTGATCTAGATGAAACTGCGGACATTTCACTCAGCATATTGAATGGCTCACAAGATCACAGACCTTCATTAGAAATTCAGGCTTGTACTTCCCTCAAAAAGATCTCTCTTTTTTGGTTTTTGGCCACTCAAAAATTCCATTTTCTTACCATCCAGGGCTATGAACTGTCCCTATCCTGCCCGTCAACACACAGACACAATAGAGTAGCTGCCGACATTTGTGAGTAATCACAGGGAGGTTTTACAAGGGGAAGATGGACAGTCACTAATACACCAGTGCCACAGTCTCAGTGAACCAGCACCCAACTCACCAAAACTTTTTGGAAGCAAAACCACTACATTTTTGCTTGGAAGCTTGATTTAACATCAAAGTCACAGTACACACGTGAAAGCAACATAAGACAGTACTGAGGCAAACTGGAAAATCAAACACACTGGTCAGTCCCTCAAAACAGAAAGGGGATCAGAAAGAGAGAAGCTGTGCAATGCTGTGCAGATGATGCTCAGGAGGCAAGTAGGGATTTGGGAGCACTGTTCCTCTTCAGATCAACTCCAAAGCAGCAGCCTCACAGAAACAGTACCCGTAAAAGTATGCAGTCCCCATATCTTTAGTTGCACATTAACACATTTACTGCACAATACCTTTTTCTTACTAGAAGAAAAAATTCAAATAACCAAATTCTATCACCTTGTTTACCCCGTAAAGTGCTTTGGATAAAATGAATGCTTCCTCATTGCAAGATGAGGTGCTACTCAGGACAATAAAAACACAAGCCCCATCAGGTAGCCACCCTAAGCACCTTTCACACTCAGCAGAGCAGATAGGGAAGCCTGGTGCTGTGAATTGTATTGGCTATATGCCTAAGTAAGCACCTGCATTTGGCTTAAATAAGCCTGGGCTCTCACTCACTAAAACAGCAGCCTAGACAACATGCTCAGGTGTTGAAACAGTTTAAGCAAGAAGGTTCCCAGCCCAGATGACAGAATCCATCACCAGTAACACCTGCTTGTATAAAGGAAATGAAATGGATTCAGCTAATTAGTGGAAGTTCAGTGTCACATTTTGAAGCCACACCAAGTAATTCTGAGAAACTCAGCCTACATAACCAGTGTCAAGAGTAAGCTCTATGTCCACCACTGAAAATACTTGTTACACAGCTTTCCCATCAGCTAATGTATTCCCAGTGCATGTGCACACTCTCATTTTCTGCTTTACACACCTTCATGTTCTCTGAAAGTAACTTAAACCATTACAGTTCTTTCAATTTATCAAAATTAAAACCATGGCATCATTAGGGAATTTTTGTAGTCTTGAATTCGCTTTCAATTTGCCAAGTCTGTGTTACACTTGTCTTTAACTGATCAAGACAACAGATGTGAAATCCTCGGGTATGATTAAGACTAACAGAGTTTGTGTGTGACAAAGCTGAATTGCACTCTAAAAGGAATTAGCAATCAGCGTTTCCCCATTTGAGTTACTCTCCAATTTTAAGAAAAATCTGATCTTTCCTAATGTTTAAACAAGTAAAGCTACAGAAAATGTAATTATTTGAAATTCTAGCTAGACTGCACATATCAAAAATAGCAGCATAATAATGCCTTTCTACCAAGATGGCTTTTATAACATGACTAAACAGTAATTGAGCATAAATAGAAGTGTGTGAAAACACAAGGATAATACCAATGAAAATACAGCAAGTGTAATTTTGGACACACAGCCAGTCTTGAGACTCTTATTTTATAATGAATAATGAAAATGTCTAAAATTAGTATAAAATCCTCTTCTCATTTTAAAATGCAGAAAAAGGAATTAAACAGTTACACTATATATTCAACTATAAAGTGCTGCAATAAGAATATAGAAACATTTAATGTATACCAGGTGGCCACAAGAAATTAAACACATGAAGCAAAACCACACAGTTTCAACTTTTCAGTCTCTGATCAGCTGCAAATATGACTTTTTTCCTAAAATGGACTGGCAAGGGCATAAAGCAAAGTTTAACTCTTAGTCTTTTGTAACTTCCTTGCCTTCACATATCAGAATAATTCTCCAACTCTATTTTGCCTTCAAAAATAAAATTACATCTTTTACTGAGCCTGCAGATCTACAACCACAGAGTCCCCACTGCTTTTCAAAGACCAGCCAGATTCTGGAACAGCTTCCAGTATCATTGCAAACACTGAGGGGAACAAAACCACTTTTTAGCAATGAGGCTGTAAAGGTCTGCTGACACAGACCAGGTCTGGGCCTCAGCAGAGCAATGCTCGACCAGTAACAGTCAAATCAGCACCACAAAGAAGCTTCTCAGCTGTGCCTTCTTAAGCATTCCTATGGAGCAGAGAGACCTCAAAGAGACACCTGAAAGATGGAAGAGTACAATATTTTGCACGCAGGCCTGAAGAGTTCTGTATCCCTTTTGTACAGTTTATCTTGTAGTATTTTAATAGTATTCAACTTCAGAGGCAAACAGCATGCTAAATTTTGGCAGGAACACATTGACAGGCTATTACTGTGTAATCATGGAAAGAATTACACTGACATCAAAACCACAATTATTTAGTTGTATGAGACCCAGACAGTATAACCAGAAATTTCAGCTTTCAAAACCAAACCTGCTCCACAGTAATGTGTATGCTCTCAGAGAAGATATCAGTGCTAAAAAAAGCAAGGACAACAACCAGCAGCCAAAGATATAGTGTCTGTTCCTTATCTTTTCAACAGAGAATTCTCAGTTAAGAGGAAGCTATGGGTCATCACCAGTATCACTGATGAAGCCACCCATTGCTAAAGCATCTAAAGAGCGTCTTCATGCACCAAGCAAATGCTAGGAAAAAAAAAATAAACAAAATAACCACACTCCTGACAGCATGCCTGTAATTTGACGAATAGCAACCTAAACAGTCAGATATTGCTTCCCAGTTCCAGAATAGCACCAGCAGAAGTCTACAGTAAGACCTAGAGTAAAAGTCAGATGGGACTGCAGCAATCAAACTAGAAGCATAAAACTCAGAAGAAAAAAAAAATTAAAAGGGTAGGTATAGGAGCAGCCAAAAGTATTTCCTGCTTGACTTTGGGTTTTGTTTTCTGCAAGACATATATACCAATACAGATGCCTTGGGAAAGGCTTATTTCCATTCATAAAGTGGCAAATATGCTACTTCTGGCATGGGTTCAGACACCATGGGATACAAATAAAAGAACTGTCTACTGTTTTCTAAATTGGGACTTGGGTGGTTTAAGGCTTCCTTTGCAGTATGGTGACATGCTACCTCAGACTGCCTCTGAATACACAGGAACAGTTACCATTTTACCTGAGGCACAACCAAGAGCCAAGAGGCACCTCTTTAATAGCTGTGCAGGTGTCAGATATGCAGCAGAAACAAGGCATCTTCTCATGACAGAAAAAGCACTCAACTAGACACTTAACATGGTATAATTTTTTCCTTCTCCATTAGCATTCACCACACAGGCTGTAGGAATTCTCCCTTGATGAGGATTTTCAAACAGCAGTAAATTGGTCAAACAACAGCTGAAGCAAAGCCCTGCAGAAACATTTCATAAAATTTCACTGTATCTTACTACATTTAGTGGTTAGCCAGATTTTTCTAGAACAAGCATATTTTTTCCTGTTATTTCAAAGGTGTTCAGGCCTGGCAAATGCAGCACAAGCTGGTTCATCTACTTGGATACTCGTTGCAAAAGGCCAAGATCTATGGCATTCCACACCCAAGGCAAGCACATCTTTGCAGCTGACATACCTGTTGGACCAGTGTGCTTAGCTGAGCATTGTAACGAAGTAATTGACAGCATAACTTTGACTGCACAATGGAAATTCATCAAAATGGAGTTGCCTCAGGATACACAGTATCTAATGCTCTACAATGGCACTTATCACTGAACAAACTGCAGCCAAAGTCTATAGATGCATTCTTAGACTTAATTCACTTACTGTCAGATGACACTGTTGAGTTACAAAGCAAAATTCATGTTTTCCATTAAAAAAAAAAAAGAAAAAAAAAAGGAGACTTCAACAAGAAATACCCCTGAAGAAGGAAGCCTGCCTTTGGCATACTGCTTTGTGTGTATTTGTGACTAAATTAAAATTGTTACAACATTCAAGTTGCATATGAGGAAGTTCAGTTGCTTAACACCACATGTGAAAAGCACAGGTGACAAAAGATAAGCCAGTTCAGATCAATTTGTTTGGCAGGCTTTACAAAAGCTTCATTGTGGATTTAGGTTGTAAAGCCTGTGAACACCCTCAAAAGGAACAAGCCATAAGGACTTTCCAGTAATAAGAACAGGAAACTGGGGAGAAACTCTTTCACCTCACCTTCTTTAGTTTTGTTTAACTGAAAGATTTGGACAACTGCATCCCCCAGATCATATACATATGACCCAAAGGAATTCCTTAGCTGAGGTTCTGAAAAAACAATCAGTGGATTCATATGAAAGAGGTAGGAGGTGACAAAAATATTAAAGAGAAAGAAAATCTTTTTATTTTGCTCACTTGACTAAAAAGCAACTGAAGTAGCAAGAAGAGATTTAGAGCAAGAGAGAACATACACCTGTGGAAGAGGAAGCTGGACATCCACCATGCTGCCGACTTGCTCTTGTGCTGTCATCCACCCAGTACTTCAAGGAAGCCATGCTCTCCAAAATAAGCCTGAGTTGTGGTGCAACAGCGTAGGAGAAACTGAGCTGACAAGCTTATAAGAACAGTCACTTAATCAGGACTCTACTCCCGACCCAGAAGTCTGAAGAAGTTGGAATAAGGTTGCAAGAGAAAGAAAGAACTTCCTGCCTCCCAGACTGAATGAAAGCACAGGTAAGTGCAAAGAAACCCAGCCTTGGTACTCCTCAAAGACAAGCTATGAGCAACAGGAGGCACCACTAGGATGAACACCAGTATCACAACTGCACTGAAAAGCCTTTTATTCAACCTTTTATTTATTATTTATAGGGATCAGAGTGGTAGCTTTCGATGTGTTTCTCACATAGGCCATCAGCAGGTTCAAGTACTCCATTTTTCCTTGCCCTTCTGCATAACTATCTATTTTCTAAGAAACCAACTCCCTTGTGCAGAAAGCTCAACAGTCAAAAGGATCTGAAAGAGATAATCAGAGGGGGGGGAAAAAAAAAAAAAAAAGACCAAAATTTAGTGGTAAAAGATCAAGTCACAGGGAAAAGATTTTTAGAAGAGTTCTCTATTCAGGTTGGATTGGCTGTAGGTACATAGAGAAGAAGAGGCTTCAGCTCTTTAAAACTTTAGAGAATAGAGAAATACAGGGTCTGTCTATGCCAGCAGTCACCAATCTTAAAATTTAAAAATCCCAAACCAAATCAAGATTAAACAAGCAGCATGCTGCTGGCAATGGGATATTCTGTTATTCTTGTCAGTCCAGGGCAGTAGTGGCAAATAGCCTCCTACCTACAGCATCAGAAAATGAGAAATGTTGCCTGGAAGAAGTCATCCTCCCAAACCCAGTTTGGTTACCTTGCGTAGATCTGTTTCATACCTCAGCACCATTAACATGAACTTTAACATCTTCTTTTTCCTGGAATACTTCCAGCATTTTATCTACTTTCACAGCAGGTACACATCACAGCATACAGTACCTTATAGTTCACTTGCTGTTCACAATGTTTTTGGATCCACATCCTGTATACATCATGTTCAAACACAAGGAATCAGACTGCCTGCAGTGGTCCTTGAATTAAAAGCCTGCTAGCTGTGCCAGGCTACCAGAACTTCCCTCTCCAGTATACAACTAAAGAACAGACTTCACTGGCAGCCACTGAGCAAAGCTGTGCAAAGATGGAAAGAAAAAGAGGAAATTAATTACATCAAGACACACATTAATCCTGTATCAGCAATACTTTTTACGTGAATGTCTTCTAGATAACTTAGGTTCATCACTAACTGCATTATTCTGAAAGGCAATGGAATACAGATGAGCTCCCCTGGGCAAGCACAGAGAGCAACCAAAGTCCTGGACTCCCAGTTCTCAAAGAAGACAAAAGCCCTGTCAATCTGCACACACTGGTGTAAAGCATAAAAAAGAGAGAGTATGAAAGAGTATGAAAGAGTATGAAAGAGTATGAAAGAGTATGAAAGAGTATGAAAGAGTATGAAAGAGTATGGCACTGACCTGTGTATTTATAGATTGCTATTAATACAGAAGTTGAATTAGATTATCTGGTAGCCCTCCTCTCTCCAAAATGGAGTCAAGGCAACCAAAATTCAGGCATCTTTCTATAAATAGGACCTCTGTTTTCTCAGATAATACTCTAGTGTCCCATTTCAGTGTTTGTTATACTACTTTTTAGTAAAATACCTTTTTCTTGAGAGTTTTGGATGAAAATCAATAGCAGCACTTCTTATTTATATCCTGTAAAGGGAAAATACCTGGAATTATATTTTAGGAAAGCTTAGGTTTCATGCCAGAGCCACTATTCATCTGCTGCAAATCGTTTTCAAAAAGCCTCTTATGCCATCTTGTCACAAACTGCAGGTGTTCCACTTCCAATCCTGCGCAGAAACCATAGAATCATACAGCTTCATGTTGAAAGCAACTTCTGTGGATCACACTTTTCAAGATTCCTTGGTCTGGGTACCTCCAGGGCCAGACACACAACTTCTCCGGGCAATTTCTTCCAGCGCTTGGTCCCCTTATCATTTAAAACAAAACAATCCAATAAAAAACATCCCCAAATAACACATAGCCTCCCAAGTTTCAATGAAGTTTCTTGCATTTAAGTTTGTGGCCAAATTCAGTGTTCCTACATCTCTGCATCCTCAAACTATGGTAAGGATGTTCAACACACATGAAATCCTCAGTCAAGACAATTCTTGGCTACTTAGAGACAGAAACTGAAATAGAGTACTTGGCTTCAACCAAGACAATATTTGTTTAAATGAAAAGGCAGCAATACTAATATTTAGCTTTACTCAGAAACCAAGACTATTTGTTTTAATGAGAAGGCAGCAATGCTAATATTTACCTTTAGCCAGTTTCAGCAAAGATTATCTTCCTATTTCAATGTGAAAAAGCAATCCTTCCGATTTTATCCTTCTCCTGGCAAACCAACATCCTGTCTCAGGTACAACAGGCTATAATGTTTCTCTACATCTGTTTTTCAGGTATATACACATTCTCCAGTGACACTGAATCCCACCTCACCATTTGATCACAATAGTGAAAGAAGCTTTCAAAAACATTAACTGTTTCCTTTACAACTCTTCTCCAAGAAACATTTACTTTATTTTAGCCACAGAGTATCAAAGAGTTTTCTAGTATATGACTCCATACCAGCTATTCATTTCAGGGGTTTTTTTACTACTAAGCAATGACTCATGTTCTGTTATTACTGTGCTTTGTCCCACCGAGTCTGTCTTGCTCAGTTTCATCTCAACAGCCAAATTTAAGAAAAAACCAAACAACTTGACCTCAATTTACAACAGCAAATCTTGCTTTCTCAGTATCTTCCCCCCCACCCCGATACTGTTAATCTTTTTCAAACTATGAACTGTAACTCTGGCATAAAACCTGCAGTACACACATACAGAGGTTTGGTGTTTTAGAGGAATAGCAAAGGCTGTAAGCAACTGAACTTCCAATACAAAAGACAGACGCAGACCCCACACTTTACACTCTCTTCAGGCTTGCTTGAAAGTTCTGAGTTTGCTACCTTAAGTTTTGGCAAATGGAAGTTGTATTTGACAGAACTGCAGGCAAGGGAGCAGAGGCTGGGGCTAGTACTGCTGCTGTAAGAACTCTCACAAGGCAGAGATACAACTGCTCCCTTCATCCACAGTTTGCAGTAGCCTCAGGGCATTTACTGACACTGAGCTCTGATGCATTGCTTCATACAAAACTGAGCTTTGAAGTGCCTCCTGAACTATCTTCATCTACCTTACTGTCTCTCCTAGAAAAGCACCAGATGAAGATACATATTATTTACTGCTCATAATCCGGGGGCCAAGTGGGCAAAGTAGGAACATCAACATATAACCTCATAGTTAGTCTCAGACAGATTATTTCTTGGTACTTCTCCAAGAAGTCAAATATCTAAATACTTCTACAAGTATCAGTACAAGACAATCAGACATTCTGAATAGATATTTAAATGCAATTTTAACACATATTTAGTTGCATGGTCTAGAAAACAGTGCTTTAAAAACGTACTACTTAAGTAGCTTCCAGAAATAAGCAACAATCCATATTTGCATATATAGAATTACATGGTTAGTAATACTAGTATTTGATTCAAAACTCCCATTTTTACAGAGTAATTCTTCAAGTTACCAAGGTTTGAAAAGTCCAGCACATTTATTTTGTATTGTGAAAGCATTCTTACAGTAAGAGTCACATTCAAGTTGTTTGGGTTTTTAAAAAACAAGTATTTTCATTTAAAAACATACAGCAGGCCTGTTTAATTTAAAATACATTTCTTTAAATGATGAAAAAAGTGCTATGCATTACTCACAAGTAGTCTGCCAGCAGACCAGTACCTACATGAAACTTCAGAAGTGTTTCATCTATCTAACCACAGCAACTGCCTCACTCTGGAAGTCATTTTAGCAAAACAGTGAAATGTGGTTCATCCCACTGCTGTGGTGTGAGAAAGATAAGAGAAATCTCAATACTGCAAAAGGAGTATATAACACCATTGCCTACATGCTTAGAGTCTCTTATCAGCAATGCAATTGGTAGAATGATACTGATTTCACCATAGGACAAATGCAGAATTTGTACAGGTTCATACATCTGCTTTGATTTAATAGAAACTAAGGTTCAGCCACTGGAGCCAGAATGCCATTTAAGTCCTGATCATACAATTATGAAATCTGCTTTCCTTTGTGACTTCACTGTGCATACTGCAAACTCCTCCTGTTATTCGGCCAAAGGTCAAACTCACCTTTCTATGTGAGTTCACATAGAAACACATTCACCCTTGCAGATACCTGTCCTCTAAATGTCTTCTATCTGGAAGAAAAGCAAGTCACCAGAACTGGTTTAGTTAACTGGTGCAGTAAGTTGGCAAATGGCACATGCCTCCAGTCTCTCACTAAAGAGAAGAACTTGTGCAGACAGCCCTTTCTCTGGCATGCTGTAAAGTCATGAATTCCATTAAAGTCCCTTAATCAGAAGTTACATTTGTGCCATATCTCTATGTTATGTTTCAGTTAAAAGCTGCATCATCGGTCAATTGCTTCATTATCAAAGTATAACCCTATCTGAGCTCAACTCTTTCTCCATCCTAGAAAGAAAATCCCACCTTTTGTCAGTGGAAAAGATGAACAATCCACACATTCATGGCTACCCAGAAGTCCTGAAAAATAATGAGTTGTCTGATTTCAATACCATCATTAAGCACACTTCCCGTGGAATCATCTCAACTCAGGAAGGACTACTACAGTTCAAGCAACACCTCACATGGCCCAAAAGTACTCTAACAACAAAAGCACTACTCCACAATTGTCCCAAATTGTCATGGTCCATGTCCACCTCAATACTTAGCTTTCACCTATCCTTATTTCAAGTGCCAGACCCTAAGGGGCATTAGTTCAGCAAACACTCTCAGAGTACAGTGGCCACACACAAACAAAAGCAGGTTCCTTATACAATACAACTGTGCCAGCTCACTTTGTGCAGTAGCAGAAAGGGCACAGTTTAGATAAGGGGAGGTTACCATCCAATTCTGTTCTACACCACCTTCAGTCAGAAGAGAGCCAAGCCTTTATCTCCCACCTTGAAAGAGCACCAGTTAAAGGAAGAATGTGAAACAAAACAATACTCTTTAGCACAGTAGTTAAAGTAATTGCCTGGGAAAGACAAAGCCTGAGCTCTAGCTTGCACTTCAGCATACTTGTACATCAAAAGTTTAAAAACATATTGCACTAGGATTTTCTTCAGGGACGGGGACATGCAAGTCTGCCTTTCTCAGATAGGAAACAAAATCCCAGTCTCCCATTTCTGGGTGAGGCCTCTTCAAAGAGGGGTAAGGAACAAGTAGTATGGTGACTTCCTTTAAAGGTCACCTAAAAAAATAGATGGACCAGGAATCCTGGCAGCAGATCTCAAAATTATGGAAAGCTACAGCAGAGGCCTTTCCTAGCTCTGGTTCTCCACATGTTCCAATGATAAATAATACACCTGTCAAAGGTTAAGCTAAGAAGGAAGAGCTGCTTTGAAAATAGACAAAGTAATATAGAGAACACAGTACTGAAAGAATCATGGTGGTGTAGCTACAGGCCTCTAACTTTCTACCTTTGATGAAGAGAAACATACTTCTGCCAACAACCTGGAAGACTTTTCACACAGCACCAAAGTAGTCCTTGGGAAAGCTCTGACTGCGCTCTTGCTAGAAATAAACATCAAGCAAAAGTGTTAGTACACAGAAAAACTAATGCTTTTCTTCTTCTCAGACATAGTTACATCTCCTTGTCAGACAGCCAGTTGGAGGTCTTTCCCCAGCCTGCTGCTGGCAGACAGCTGCTCACCCGTGGAATGTGTAGCAAGAACACACGAGACCAGGCATAATGAGGTGAAACACAAGCAGCAGGTGACTGTTCCAAGCACAGTGCAGGTTCTCTCAAATAACAGATTAAAAGCTAGGCTCTGGATTTACTTCCTCACAAAGACACTGTTGTTCTTCCACTATAAAATAAAAAGAGACAGCATTGACTAACACTGTCTCAGAGTGGAAGAGCAACAAGTTTGTTTTGACATGCACTTTTTCACAGTGCTCACGGACTTCTCAACAACCCACACCGGCACCTTGCAGTGGATCTGCAAGCATACCAGGACAAGTCACAGTTGAAGGGGAAGAAGTTCTTCCATGTATGAAGCTGTCACTGACTAAATGCAAGCCATAAAGGAAAAATGCTGTTCCACTGGGATTCCAAAATGAGCAATAATGGTTACTACACATTACGCACTTAACAAGTTATACCCATCACAGGAGATACACCCTCCAAGCAGAAGTCATTCAGTACCAGCACGTTCTTAGACATAAGCAGTGTGTAAGAAGAGGAAATTTTTCCAGGTAGTGGGAGATACCTACATTACAAATAAGATGTTCCTCAAATATGAGTAAGCATGTCCAGGACAACTTTTCATATAGCACCCACTTGCCAGCAAAGACAGAGCAATGCACAAAACAGTCCAACCAACTATCTCAGCTGCCTACTGGAAGTGTAGCAGCACAAGCCACAAACTGCACATATCAACCCTCCTGCACACCTCACCAGGTTAAAACTCACCACCATCATATCTTTTTTCATCATGCAGAAGTTGCTCCAAGGGAAACTGTGAATTTTTTCTCTTTCCATGCCATCTTTCTCCTGCACATTCTGCTCAAAGCACCAGGACTCTGAGAGCATCATTATCCCTATGAGTAATATAGCCAAAAAAATTGGGAGACTGCAATGAACGTCACGAATACAAAACAAGCGGCCTGGGGAAATGCTTTTGTCATCCATTCAGATTTGATTATAAAGCAGGTACGGACTGTAAATGTATGGCTGCCCAGTGTGTTACAGTGGCAAGTGACAAACACCCCTTCTGATGACAAGCCTGCTCAGCTCACAACCAACGCTGGCACTCTCATACCTGCACTGGTACCTTCCCCCCTGCAGACCGGCAAGCTGAAGAGTCCCAACGCCGGCTCCTTGTACTGTCTTGCCTAGGTGCGGCTCCTTTCTCAGAGATGCTCACTTCACACCTCATCTCTGTACAGGGTTAGCTGATTTCTCAGGAATTTCTGGTACAGGCTACTGTGAGACAGTCCAAACCCGAGACATAAAAGCACTGGATCCCATCTCATTCACACCGGCTGAAGAACACTTCAGACCCCCGGGGTAGCCAAGCCCTACCCACAAGGTGGTCTGCCCGCCTCTGACCCAGCCGAGGGAGTTGCAGCCCGGCGCGGAACTGGCGGCACCCGCCGTGGAGGGGAGGGGGGGC
>NW_008238959.1:1292381-1332735 GCF_000691975.1 Corvus brachyrhynchos
CGCCCCCCGCGGCGCGGAGGAGTTACCGAGGTACCGCCGCGGGTAACGCCGGAGATCCCGAGCGTTCGGACTCTGGAAATACTTCGTTATAAAGGGACCAAAGGCTTCTGGAAAAAGGGATTTACAACAAGTATTCTTCTTTTGATGAGGCACTGGATCACTACGGCTTTTACCGAGGCATCAGGGCGCTGTATGTACAAGGAAGAAGGTGCCTGCCCGTGATTTGCTCTTATTCCACGAAGGATTTCGCATCAGTTTCCTCATTGCATGCTTGGATGATGAGGCTTTTGCGTACGCAGATAATTTTTCTATTCTTATGGTGCATGGTCAAAAAGTTTTCAACATCACTGAAAACTGATAGTATATTTTTAAAAGAAACAAAACGGAGTCTATGAGCATACTGCCCTTCGAATGGAGCTGTACTCTCAAATTGTGAACGCTTTCTTGCACGCTGCTCCCCACTTTCTTGGTTTAAATTCCCTTCTTGCAGCCTCACAGTCTGCGATGCCATGGGATTTTTATTATGTCACGGTTACTTAGTTGTAAGATGTCATCCCAGTTGTGCCATTTCTGGCTCCTGTTTCTGAAGCCTTTTCTCGACAAGCACATACAGTTTTATCAAGTTGGCAACATCCGCTGCTACTTGAGCAAAATGACTTCATCCCACTAGTACTTGCTTTATGGATGTACAGTCTCAGATTCAGAGAGGAGGGGCACCACAAATGAGTGCCACCCTCTCAGTTTTAAAATGACATTGGAGAAATAAAAGGATATCAAATTCTGAGAGTTTCAGAATTCTGTGTACCAGAAATAAGGCACAAACCTTTATTTGAAAATGTAGAATTTGAGATTAGAGGGAGTTAGGAGCAATTTTTCTTTACTTATTTACGTGCATAATTCACTCTCCTGTTAGATCTGAGCTGCATAAAACAGTGCATGAGCTACAGCCTTAAAAATTGTCCTTTATGTGGCCAGATAAGCTTGTCATTTCCAACTTTCCTTGGCAGTCCATTCATTGGCTGGCCTTCTTTCTTGTTCTGCTTAAAAAACTGGTGAGTAGGGCTGACAGTGTAAGTCCTGAAGCTGTGATAGAGGAGCCCCCATCCCTGGGGCCTATGTGTGCAGCTAAGAGCCTTTTTTTGGTTACTTCCTCCAAACAGAATTTCTCCTACCCCAGTTGTCCAGTATCCCACAAGAACTATTTTTCAGATGTAGCATTTTCCTTGACTGTTATTCCCAAAAACACTCCACTGAGGGAGGAAGCTGGTTCACAGCTTTCATAAATTGCCTGGTTAACCAAGTACATCAGTTGATTGATGACCTTTTGCTTTGGTTTTACTCTCAGGTAACAGGCACATCCAGCTCTCCCTCTATTCAGGGCAGTAGCTCTCCTTCCTACTCAGTGGGTGCACTCCCGAGTGATTCAGACCAGAAGACTCTGCAATCTTTGTCACTTTTGTAAGGGGAGCATCCCAGCCAGACTTAGCTGAGGACACTTTACCAGGGGTTCATACTTGTGGTTTTGGTCAATAGTAATACTAGAAACAGGCTAGTGAAGCCAGGCAGGATGTAGCCCAGTTCAAGTTCCAGCTGACTGAAGCTTGACCGAAGCTAAAAAAAAAAAAAAACTGCCAAAAAAGCCCCCTTTAACTTGTTTAAATTTCTGTCCCATTTATAAGTCTGGCAGTAGTAGTTGCAGACACAGTTAGCCAGCTACCATAATCCTGCTAGGTCTGCCCCTGGCATGCACAGGCACATTCCAGGTTTAATGCACAAAGACTGTTCTGTCACCGAAGTCTTCCAAAGTACATTTACAGAAGAGACTGAAGGCTCACTTGTGGCCCAGGTACTAGATTTTACCTAAGTTGCTCTGGTGTTGACAGCAATTTATGTCAGGCTGCAGCTGAAAACTGGACCAGCAGCCGCCAGGGACTGCAGGATTAATACTCACTCTGAGTGCTAGGCTGCACTGATGTCTCCTTGCTGCCTCCAGCACCTGTACCATGGCATGTGCTACCTTACTTAGAATTGTGTCTGCCCACACCATAATCACTTTCTCACACGTCCGTGTGGACCCAGCTCCGGCTTCTAAAACTGGCAAGGTCCCACGGAATGAGGAGACAGCAGACTGATGCACATCTGCACCTCCAGCCCCCTTGGATCCCTGGAAGAGGAGATGCTTGTGTGAGCATGGGTGTCCAGTAGAAGTTTTATGCCCAGCGAGTAAACAGTCTGACAAAGTCTGAGGAGACACAAAGAACAGCATGTGTAGCATTACCTTTAAAGCTGCCACTCCAAGAACTGGGGGGGAAAGAGATAAAGACAGATGTAAATATATTTACTTGGTACTGGCAGATAGAAACAGGTATCACAGGGAAAGAAAGGTGGAGAGCATAGCTAATTGAGATTGAGCTGGTTAAACCAGGAAATAATGTAAAATGAGCAAAGAAGAAGTAGAGAGGGAAAGCTGAAAAGAAAATAAATGTCATTGAGAGTAAGGAAGAAAGGGGTAGTAGGAGAAAAGGACTGAAGTGTATTAGATTACAAAAAATAGGACCTTAAATGTTAAGGAAAAGTGAAAAGGGGGGAGAACATCCATACACTGAAATTTTATTACACTTGAATACCACATGTATTACAATCCTGATGATCTCAATGGTTAAATGAGGATGTGATTGCCTTTGGAATTTGGAAAGGTAACTGTGCAGTTTAAGAATTTCATATTAATTGATCGTACATGCTAGCAGGAAATAAGTAGCCTTACTTTAACTTCAGAAGTAGAAACAGCTGATTTAAAATTCTGGTTTTGTTCACTGTGGGACAAAGGTATCCCTAATTTTAGTACAATAATAGCATTGCTCATGCTAGAAGTGTGGTAAAAGCTGACACAATACCACTGCATCCTGTTCTGTACAGGAGTTAGAAGTTGTCATTGAACCAAGTGGAGCCCTCTTTATCACTCTGTGCAACAAAGGGGAAAACTGGAGGTTTTTTTGTTTTTCTGGGGTTCTTCTGAATGATCCTCATCTAATAGTTTAAGCAACTTCCGCATCGTGGTGCTGTGAACCCCATTAGAGCAGCGTCCACGGATCACAGAACGCTGACTAGAATACATTTTACTTTGCTTGTCTGCAGCTACCAAATACATTGGATTCTGTCTCCAATTGTGAAATCCATGGTGGCATCAAAACCCCACCAGGGCTGGTTGGGGACTGCAGAAAGGGAGCCTGTGGAGGATGGGTAGCTCATCCGAGTTCACTGTCCTTTCTGAGGAGCTTTTGGTTTATACAGAAAGGCAATCAAGGGGACCGGTAGGCCCAGAATAAAGTACTGTAGAAATAGCTTCTTTTTCTACTTTGCTGTTTTAAAGTAATGGCAGCAAATAGTTGTGTTCATTGACTTCACAGAGCTAGAGAACTGTGGAAAGCATGTGGAAAAGGAGGGAAGGCTGAGTCTAGGGGAGATCCATCACAATGTGAAAGAAAGTGCAGATGTTGAAGTGAGAGGAAAGAGCACAAGATCTTATGAGGAAATAAGGAGAAGTGAAGAATGGGCACAGACAAAAGGATGAATGGAGGGATAGACTCATAATTGTTTTTCTAACTGTTATCTTTAAGATTTGAGGGCATGTGGAGTGATCCACAACTTCAGTGCCCTGATGTGGCAACTTAGCAGGTGGATCAGAAACAGGAGGATTCAGGGATGATTCTGAAATCGAGGCCAGGGCCTGGAGATAAGCACCACCTGGGAACCACTTGCTTCTCAGCTGGGCTTCTCATGTGATTCTTGTGTGCCTGACAAATCTTGCACTTCCCCCCACAGGCCGTTGAACTTCTTTCCAATAGGACCTTGTCAGTGGAAAATGAAGTTATCAGTGCTTCAACTAGGCATTACAGAGGGGGGAAAATTCCTGGCAGTACTGACTCCCAGCTGGAGCTCTTTGTGTTCAGCATTTGTGGCCTGTGCTCAGCCCACAAATTACTAACAGTCTCCTTTTCCTCTTCACAAAGGCTCTCCTGCTTACTTTTGAATGGGTGGGTAAGACTGGTCAGACTTGCTAAATTCTTGGCAAAGATTCATCCTTTGAAAGGCAGAGACCCAATTCCTGTTGGTGCTGTTGTGATGTGATTTTTACAGCACTCTGCACAGCCTGGTGTTTCAAAGGCAGAGACGGTGCCAGTGCCATGTTGCTCTCTCACATCAGTCTCCAGCACTACCAAGAAATTGTGCTACCTTGCAGTAAAACTGATGGAAGAGCAGGATCCAGGCTGAGCTTGGTGCCACTGTTTATATCCATCCTAAAAGTCTGCTCCTGGGAGACTCAGGTCTGGAACAGCACCATGACCAGGCATGCAAATCTCAGTCCCTCCCGTGCTTGGTGCAGGAACAGCACTGGCATGAAGAAATGGGAATGCTGGCAGAGCTTTATGCAGCAGTGGTGGGCTGTGTTTGGTAGCCTCAGGCACATGGGCGGGGCCGTGGTGAGCTGGAGCCTTTCCCTTCTGCAGCGTCTCTGGGCAGAGGCTGATGGTACGGGATTCTGGGCCATGGGCAGGGGTGGAGGAACCTGTTGGCAAGCAGGGACAGCCAGGACTGTGGCTACCTTTGGGGTTTGGATAGAGCAGCTAGGGATCCAAGCCAAGCCCTGACTCTAAAAGAAATACTGTTTTGTTAAAAAGGAGCATGGCAGTGACAGTCTAGTACCTCCCTGCTTGTGGTCCCCAAGCAAGCCAGCCCTTGGTGTAACGTGTTCCTCAAGCACACGGAAATAATTAACAAATGTTCCTTTGTATCTCAGCCAGCACTCGAGGTACCTAATTATGGACATTGTTTCTGTAAGAAACACCAAATAAATGTCCCTTTTCATTCCCAGAAGGAAGTAAAGAGCCATGAATACAAAAAGCATCAGGCCCAGCAATGTGTTAGCATATGCAATTGTCCCTTACAGCTTTGTGAACTGAAGGTAACTGGACTGGAGCCACTGGAGCTAAAACACCTGAGAGAAGAAACAGGTTTGTAACTGGAAGGAAAAGCAGAATTCTCTGTGCATGACTGACTAGAAACACTTTTGCCCAACATGATTATTTCAGTATGTACTAGGAGTCATGAGACCTTTAAGGGGGATGTTGGCAACTCTTTGAGAAGTCTGTGATTGAAGTTCAGAAAACTATAAAAGCATAATTTTGATAGACCTGACAAGCAAGTGTACATATTTTAGAGACTCACTCACAAAGAGGGAAGCTGAATCCTGAATATCCAACTCCCTATGAGGGTCTTCACATGCAGTGCTTCTAGCAGGATACCAGTGATACAAAAACACACCATACAGAATGAATGCTGTCAACATTTAATTGATAGGTTTGAAAAACAACCAGAAATCACTGGGCCTGGTGAGAATGAGAAACCTCAATATAAAAATGTGATTGATTAAAATCTTATTTGTTGGGCTTGGCTTCTTTTTTTCCTGAAGAGGGTATCAGAGAAGGAACTAAAAGTTATGTGATAAGCCTTAAAAGTCTACCTAAAGTAAAAGAGCAACTACTGGAAGGCCAGGTTCTTCCCAAATGCCACAACTCATACACATACACAGACAAACCCATTTATCTCCATCCCTGGCCCTGATGTGTACCAAGATGCATCTTTTTATTAAAGACATTTTCTTTATGGGGAGTAAGTTTCAAAAATGCAGCATTTGTACCCTGTTGAAATTGTTTAGTCCACTCACTAAAATGAATGAGGACATCAGGGACTGCTGCTCTGGAAAGACATCAGAATATAGTACAGTAGTTCTTTCTTACACAGGTTCTTTCTTTTCTTGGCCTCACACAGATATAGTCTATTATCCAGCCAAATCCTTACATAAATCTTGTCCAAAAGACTTCTAATCAGAAAAGAAAACAACAACCACACTATAAAAAAGACCACCTTGGGAAAAAAACAATGTACTCACAGAGTGGCATGGTGTCTGTTTAAGAGAGTTCCCATTTAGCAAGTGTTAGCTATTCAAAGAATTAACTGAAATGGGGTGGTAAGTCACCATCTGTTCCTTGTCACTGAACTCAGGGCTATAGCAGAGAGCAGAGAAAGAAGTGAGTTATAAAAATTTTTAGCAGGAAAATGGAAAGGAATCACTTCGCTGTCCCATCGCCTGGATTATTTTCTTAGAAGGTGGATCAAAATACCTGTGGTTGTTTTTCCAAATTGTCTCCCCACTCAGAGAACACATGAGTAGAAGAACATAAGAGACACAAGATATGAAGCAGAGAGGACTCTGCTTTTCTAGAACTGTGGGGTTTTTTTTTTAGCAGCACATGTATTTGGCTAGATTTATGCTATTCACACTCTTTATATATCCCTCTGCATTTTATTTGTGGGTAAGTGTAAGGTAAGAATTAATGCTGTTGTTTTAACATGCATATTTCAAGTGGGTAAAAGCAGTCCCACAGCCTTGTGTGCCTGGGATGAATTGTTTTGTGATTAGTTTTGACCAAACCCAGAAGAATTATACACAAAATTACTCTTTTATTACCCCCATTACAATGCATTAACTGTTTGCTAGGTGCTGACAGAGTCAGAAACCCTGGCAGGCCTTCTTTTGGTTTGTCACAGAGTCCCGGCTCTGAACCAACAAACAGAGCGTGCTGGAGCTGGTCAAAGAGGAATGTGGGTGCCAGTGACAGGGAAATGACAGAATTCATATTTCCTTGGGACTAGAAAAAGGCAGCACTACAGTAAAAGTCAACAGGATTTCAGGAGGACAGATTTCAGTTATCCAGAGAGTCATTAGGTAACATTTCCTGGAAGGCTGATCCAAGCCAAAAAAGGGAATTTAAAAAGAAATCATGTACCATGAAAGAAATTTTATTAAAGGTGCAACTGCAAGCTTTCCAGGTGCAGGCAATGGTCAGGAAGCAGAGTAAGTGACCAACTAGGTTATATCCCTTTGATCCCTAACATGGGAGGAAATTGTTCAGGAAGTAGAAACTGTATCAGAGTACTGAAGACTTAGTTTCAACAGCACACAAGAGCAACACCAGATAGGCCAGTGAGATGATAGTCCTAGCAACTATTGCTTGTGAAATCCTTCTGTCAGTGCATTAATATTAGGAAAAACAGAGTTGATGAGCTACTCAATGGAAGAGTAATTATTAGCAAATGACATTGAAAGACAACTTATTTAATGTCTTTTTGCTGAAATGTGACTGACAGTTAAGATCCATAGCAAAGGAATGGATCTATGCAAGGTGGTGTTTTCTGTAACTGTCTAGAAGATGAGATAGAGAGATTTCTGTAAGGCGGAGTGGGAATGTAAATAAGATAGATTACAAACTAAAAATTATCTCCAATGAAATAAATAAATGATCTGTGGAAAAAATCTTATTAATTCAACAGGGATTAATTCAAAATACTGCATTTGGGCAAGGGGGTTGTGGAACTCAGTGTAAAAAATGCAGGATAAGGAACTGTGATGTAGAAAGAAGTATAAAACTTATAATGAAACCAAAAAAAGCATATTGTTCCTGAAATGAGGAAACGCAGTACAGATACAGGTGTGTGATCTGTAAGTAGGTGAAGTAATACTGATGCATGGTTTAGTGTTAGTGTCTCAAACAGGGCACTGTGCTTGTTGCAGGGTGTTGAGAAGCTGGAGGAAAGCCATGAAAATTATCAAAATTCTAAATAACATGGAAGGAAAGATTGGAAAAAAAGTGGGGTCTTTTAGCATTGGAGTAAATGATGTTGTTGAGGAAGGAAGGACCAAGAGAGTCTTCAAATGCACAAGAAGCTGCTACAAAAAGTTAGGGGGTAATCTATTTTCTGTGCTCCTTATGGATAGGGCAAGATATAGTAGAATTTTAAGGTTAAGAATCTACAGCACAGGAATAGATTTGCATAGGCAGCTAGTGGCAGGTCCACAATTTAGTTCTCTGATAACAGACTAGATGAATATGCATCAAGAGTGACCTGCAACAGTTGCCCCTGGCCTGGATGAGTGACATTCTACTTGATGCTTCAAGGATGCCTCCAGCCTTACAGTATTTTGATAGGAGTGGGACCTTGACCTCCACAGGGTCAATACCAAAGAATCCCACTGAATTCCCATGAGTTCTCAAGTGCCAGGCAGGCTCTCATACTGGCTCTAGCTAATCCTATAGTAGCCAAGGGTTTATTGTGCTCTCCTGCACTTCATTGACTCTTTAGGGTTACATATAGGCAGCAGAACTGCATTCACAGGGTAGGAGACTGAGTCGCGTAGATTACTCTTGTCTCACCCAGTTCATCACTTCCCTGTTGCTTGACACCACACTGTTTTTTCCAGCCATAAATTTAACAGCTGAACAAATACTTGTGACAATCCCAGTTTGAGGGAGCAGCAGGGGTGAGGCTAGGAGGTGAGGGCTATAGCCAGGCTGGCTGGGCAGCAATTTCACTGATGAGGGGTGCAGTACTACAGCGCCCAGAAACAAAGAGCAGAGCCGGTCCTGTAATAGTAACGAGGGTTAGTCAAGTCTAGTTCACCAGGCAAAGAGGCAAAGCCAAGGACAAGCCAGGATATCAAGTCTACCAGCCAGAGTCAGTGTCCAAATCAGTGACGCACCTGGTCAGGCACAGGGACCATGGACGGGTGCCTTGGGTTGAACAGACCACCTAAGCCAAGGGGACCAGACCCCTACTTCCTCAACTTTTTTTCACCTGTTTCCTTTCCCAGTTCCAAGATTCTGCAGGGGCACCAGATCTGAGCTGGCCTCAGGGACCAGCTACCAAAAGGCTGGGTAGGGCAGTGCCTTTACAATCCAGACAAAAACATTTGCCACAGCACCAAAGAAAGCAAATTCCCCAGCACTCCCCAGAATGACAGATCCATATTGCACTTTAAAGGATAGCCAGGCGCTGATGTAAGAAAGGCCACTGACAAGCCACATCTTGAGGGAAAAAATACCCCAAATACATATTTTCAACCTCAGTGGCTTGTTTTAACCAGCTCATACTCCCAAGGCTGTTGCCAAAAGAAATTCGGGTATGTTGTTTGGTTTGGTTTGGTGGTTTGTTTGTTTTATGTTTTGTTTTGTTTTGTTTTGTTTGTTTTGTTTTAATGGGCAGATTAGCAGTGACATTTCTGATATCCTCATTTCTGGTTTCTCTAGGCTCAAGAACCCGGATCTGCTAATGACAACACTTCTTCCAAAACATTTTCGGTGTTGTAGAATCCAGTGCTACACCCATAACCTCCCTGAGTGCAATTGAGGTTGTTACCACTTTTTATTGCTGCAGCCCCTTGCCCACCAAAGAATCTGGACCACCAAAGAATCTGGACCAAAATATTCAGTATTTTATTTGTGTTTTATAGTCATTACATGGTTATTGAAACAAAAAAATTTTCTTGGTTAACTGAGGAAAGATTTGTTTGGCAGGACTCAAGCCATCGTGCTTGACTATAGCCCTGGTGACACAACTGGCCCGTGTGTGTGAGGAAGTGACAACATCAGCTATGTCCCACCTCTGACTCTACCAACAAATGTGAGAATTTTGGAGACTATAATTACTTGATCATCTTTGTCAGATGCTTTCACTGACTCATGTATTATGGACTATGAGGTAGTGTCTCTGCTTTCTGGATCAAATTAGCCATTGATGTGGCTGAGCCAGATGGTTTATAGAAGCATCTGCTTAATTCTGATGGTTAATCCTTGAATACCACCCTGCTCATCATCCAGCCTGTTCTCTTTTCCTTCCAGGGTGTTTCTGAAGAGCTGTCTCTTCTGGCCAGGCAAAGAACAGTTGTACAAAAATCCCTATGGCTTGAGTAGAAGGGTGTGCTTTTGCAGGCATGCTTTGCCTTTCAAACTAAGCTATTAAACTCAAACAGGGAAAGATATTTCACCAGACTTCAAGAAAGTTCCTGTAACCACTTCAGGATGAGCACTGTTTTGGCATTGGGAAAAGAAGAGCTGAGGGACAGAAAAAAGGAAAAGGAAGAGATATACATAACCAAGATGGGGCTTCTATGTCACACATGCAGGGACCTCATCCAAAACTATAAACAGGCTTTATTTTCCTTGACAGCAACTGAAATAGCATTTATTTAAATGCAAACCTGTATCAGGTCAGATACTGGCTTTCTGCAGAATCAGGAGGGGACTCCCAGCACAGAGCCTCTGGAGTGGCCTCAAGCTTCTTAGGATAAATCTTGCTTTTTTCCATTCCCAACATCACCTCGGCTTTGAACACCTAGGGATGTTTCTGATTGCCTGCTGGCAAAATGGCACTGGAAAGAAATTTGTTAAATTAGCACTTCTTGCTGCCAGAAAACTTTTTGACTGCAAGGTGGGAATGTGAGAAACCTCCCACTCTGCACATGGGGCACACATTCGGCTGCTATGCTCCACTGGAAAAAATCTGCTGTAATTTCAAACAGAAACCACGGAGGTTTGACAAAGCCTGTAGGAGACTCTTGGAACTTCTAACTAAATTGTTACTGTGTTTCTAAGTGTTGGACTTTTAGTGCTGGCCTGCATTACTTGTCTAACGAAGCCCTTATCATGACATCCAACCAAACTTCTCATTGACTACTGATGAGATGTTCAACAATGCACATGTAAAAATGTAAAGGACAGGATCTATACAGAAAAGACTGTTTAGATTTTTTTGGTGGTCTCCATGTTTGCAAAGAGGATTTCACACCCACATTTTTACCATGTTTTTATTTTGGCAAATTTCTGGCAGGTGCAAATTTCACCCAGAGAAATGGAGACCTCATTTAAAAAATAGGAATCAAATTATTGGCTATAAATAATGAGGTTATGTTTATCATCTTTTTAATTTTAAGACAGCAAGGTATCTTCCTTTAGGTTCATCGTCCAAGTGTCTCAGTCCTCAACACAGCTGGAACACTCAGGCTTGCTCTTTGGGTTCTGGTGGCTGTACATGCTTAGGGGAAGAATTGCAGGCCTGGACCCTACATCACACCTGCAGCAGAAAACACAGTGGTCCAGATTTATCACTTCCTGAGCTCGATGAGCTTTGAATCAGACTCTCTTTCAAGTTCATCAGAGAAGTAATCAACAAAAACTACAGTAACCAAAACGCTGTTTGGCGGGCTGAATGAAAAGTAATAAATAATCTCATTTCATGAACCCTAACTTCAGCGTAGTCATTTAAACACTGAGCCTGTGAACCAGAAGTCTGGAAGCAAGCTACTCCAGTCAATGGAAAGACATTCACTAAGCTAAATGGCTTTGTATCAAGCTTTTACTGGATAGAGCTATAAAATATTTCCTCCAGAAATTCTGCAGGCTATTTTAGTCTATCCATACTGTGGGGAAGGAAACTAGAAAACAATAGCTGGCTAGACCAGGAGAAAATACATAAATATGGGCAATTGAAATACTGCAAGGTAAAATCTCATTGGTATATAGCCAAAGTATGATCAGTATGCTTAACTATAGCTTGAAGACTGCTCTCCAGTGGCTGTTCAGTTGTACTGATTCATAACCTTGCATGGAAGTTCTGCAGGGTGCGTAGCATTTTCTAAAAAAGAAAATTTAAAATTTAATCCTAGGTGAGTCCTGGCAAAACTGGAGTTTTAAAAAGATTCAAAGTATAAAGTATCAAACATAAGGCATCCCATTTCTGTTAAAAGGACTTTATTTTTAATCTCTTAAAAAGAGCAGTCAATTAGCCTGCCAAAAAGATGTTTGTACTTTTGAATCTGGGTATCAGCACATAATATATTTCTAGTCAAATTATTACGTAACATAATTTATTGTGTTAATAAAACACAAAGGATTCAAATCAACTTGCACAATGTCTAAGTGTGAGTGATTCACTCTCTCAGTGTGTTGGGTTCGAATCTTGTTTTAACACCAGGCACGTCTTTTTTTCAGCTAGAATAGAAGTGGTTTGTATTACTGTGTTAATTATGTGAGCCTTTAAAACTGTGGTTTGGAAAACATTACACATCTGAGGTATTTGCGCAAATTAAGGGATTAATAACAAAGAGCTGTTTTCTTTTTTTTTGACTGGAGCCCTTGAAAGGAGTGTGCATGCACGCGGTGGAGCTGGACCAGGACTGGTGTGTGTCTGTGTGCATTCCTCTCCCTCCTCTTTTCCCCTCGCCTTCTCCTCAGCAAGATACGGATCATCTTGTGAGCCTCGTGGGTGACAGCTGGCTGGTAGGTTACCTTCTCGGTCAACTGAGCATACCCCCTAAGCTAAAACCTAGTTCTCAGGTGCTAAAAAAGAACATGTATGTACTAACACATGCACTCAATTGTGTAAATAAAAATAACAGCTTTCTGCCTCTTTATCTTTCGAAAAAAGATTGCTTGCCTTACTAGAGGTCAAAACAAAAACTGTGCTTTAGCCGAATAAAAGTTATTGAGCTCAACAGGGCAACTAAGTAAAGTTTAATGGCCTGTGACTTAGAGGTTACACCATGTGATCTAGTCCCTTTTGGTTTCCAATTCCACAAACCTAAATGGAATTTAAGCGGTGCTTTTTTTTTTTCTTTAATTAGAACATTGGTGAGACTGGAGGGGCCTATCTAGCTTCAGCCACACGTAGGTGTAGATAGATGGCTGTATTTTCCTTGGGTAAAAACTGCCCTTCTGCATTGTGTTTGGCTTCATTTTTGAGGTGGCTGGATATCCAGTCCAAATACAAATTGGCTCAGAATTAATTTCCACTTCCTATCCTTCCTTTTGCTTAAACAAATATAACCCAGGATTCAGCTTGCAGAATTCCTGGCTTTGTGGGCAGAGTTGCAAGGCCATTCAATAACCAAAGAGCACGGTACATAAGGAGCATGCAAGATGTATCCAGAAATTCTTTGGTATAATAATCTGACTCAATACCTCCAGTCAAGAAAGTTAATAATTATTTCCAAGTAACTTTTGCCAGACAGCTGTGCAATTGCTTAATAGCTTATGTGCTGACTCAGGAGTGAGACCTGAGAGGTATTACAGAGAAGATCCCTACAGAGAAGAGCATGAAATAGATCAAAGACAATATTGAAATACCCACTGTCATAGGTCCAAGTGTATCTTTCAGGTCAAACTGACAGAGCAGAAACCCTGGAAATAATGAACTTGGATTTTTAAGCAGCCATCAAAATTCAGCGTCTTACCTGGGTCCAGTCAGCTCTTGAAACCTTATTTCCAAATACTTTGCTCAAAGACTGAGAAGCACTTACTATGTGACAATCATTAGGCATCTAGCTTGGCCATAAGGCAGAATTTGCCTGATAAAAAGCCTTCTCAGAAGTTAATGGGATGCTTTATTTATGGAACTGTTCATTCATGGCGGTTCCACCTACTTAGCAACAAGTAAGTGAAGAAAATATTTGAAGACTTGTTATCCAGCACTTGTGCCAATACATGGTCTCTACAGAATACGCTGCTTTGAAAACTTCTGTGTTAAAACTACTACCATAGCATATTGAGGATGACATAAGAAACACCTAATGCTTCCTTCAGTGTGGACTTCATTCTAAAATCAAGGCCAGGTCATGTTTTAAAAATCTCCCTTAGAATTGTCAGGACTCCCTTCAGGACTGAGCCCTGTGATTCAGAGTATCTTGCATTTGCTCCTTGCCTTTTTTCAGGTGGAAATAAAGACTAATTGGAAAACATCCAAGATCTACCAGAGAGGTAAGGCAGCTGTAATTTTTAGTATTAAGGGCTTGCTAAAACTTTCAGTGCTCTGAGTAATACTATGAAGTCATAGAGGAAAAGAACTGGAAGCCATAGCATAGAAAAGCTGAGGTTTGGGAAGCTTAGAAATTTCTACTATTTGCAAAAATTAGTAGACTGCATAGATGTTTACATCCTGACTGCAGCATACCAATTGGTGAATTAGCTGGGTGTAAAGCCGGGTGTGAGGCAGTTCAGTATCTTCTTCATTGCTAACACCGAGTAGCAGCAAGCATGAAATATCCTTCCATTCCCTGATTTTCTTCTCCAGACTATCTTTCCTTCCTTATTGCACTGGTACTTCCTTCTATGGCAGCAACTGGCACATCCCCCTTCCTGGACTCTCCTTCCCATGTCGTGAATGAGGCACCTACTTTGTTCTGCAGTCTGCCCACAGAGTTGGATAGCTACATTTGCAGTTCCCCTTTTAAGTGACTAGCAACCCCTATTCTTTGTGAGAAAATCTGTCTTAACTGTACTGCTTTTGTTGTTCATTAAATCCATCTTCCTTGCCCAGGGCAGGTACAACATTCCTGCCGCAACTACCTTGCCTCTTTATAGATAAAGAGGGTTTGCATCCTGGTCTGTGCTGTGCTCTCTAGTGCTGCTCTGTCTCTGTCCAACCTGAATGGCCTTGCTGCTGTTAAACTCAGTGTTTCCCTTTCTAATTGCCATAGATGGAGGGAAGAGATTATTCCCTTCTTAACTGCAGCAACCTCCATACTCATGTGCTAAAACTCACTCTGGGCTTTCTTAACACTGACGAGAGTAAAAGATTGCTCTTTGTATATTAAAAATTGTACCTGTATTTCTGCAACCCAGCACCACGTTCTCCTGCTTTGCAGCAGCACAAAATGTTGATTTTCACTTGATTTATTGTCCACAGATGCTCTTCATCCCCTTTCTGAAGAAGTGGCACATCATTTGCTCTTTTTCCTGTATGTATGTGTCTGATGGATCCTGTATAATATCCCATCTTTCATTTGACCCACTGAATATCATCCCATTCTTTCCATACCATTTCTGGGATTTGTTGGAATTTTTTAGCCTCCCCAGCAGCACACATTCTCTGCCCCAGCCACCAGCCTGCTTTCACTTGAACACATACTCTTTAGTCTTGCAGACTGCTTAGGAACATCTTGAATAGCTCTGGTATTGGGGCAGATCCCTGTCAAAACCCACTCAGTATGTCTTTCTAATTTTAACAGTCAGCCACTGAAAACTACTTTCCAAGTGTAGTTTTCTATTATTGAACCTTCTATGCTATGCTGCTTACCTTTACAGGTCACTTTGACTGATATTTGAGACAACTGTTTTACTCCAGAAGAAAAACTTGTATTTATTTTCAAGAAACTGCCAACGATATCCAGTCTTCAAAGCCAACTGATAACATTTTAAATATTTAAATGAATAGCAGTTTAACTTCAGTAGTTATTTGGCAAAGCTCTTGAGAAGCCTCAGAGGATCACTGAGGTTTGTGGGTTACTGTCTCCAAGAAATGACATATCTGTAATTTGCAATATGGATAAATAACATGTGACTAATGATTTCATTTTTAAGAGCACTCAGAGGGTAAGCTAGGGAATTGATTTTCAAGATTACAGCTGAGACTGAAAAAAAAAGCCAAAATAGAATACCTATATTCTGTTAAAAATCAAACTCACAGTGTCGTTAAACATTAATAAGCTTTTACTCATAACATTTGGAAGAAATATGTAACAGTTTCTATATATGTTACAAAATAACTTCTGATATACGTGGAGAAACATATTTTATCCTTAGTTTAAAAACCACATGTTGTTGTGCATAGCCCTTTCCATTCACTTTTGTGAATGTTACTAAGACAATATATTCTGTTTGAATCAGAATTTCATTAAAGAACAATGTGTCAAACTTAAAGCCTTCATAAGTAGATTTTTCCCCCTCACAATATGTATTGCATATTAAGAAACATTTTCCAGCCATATCAGCCCTTACAACCTGCATTTACAGCTTTAAAAATGTTAAAGTGAATGGTGTAGCAAAGTGAAATAATACTGAAAGTGCAAGCATGAAAAACGGGATTAGTAATTTTTTTATGAGTCAAAGCAAACTGCACAGGAAAGAAGATTGGAAAATAACCCAGAAGGTCCAGCTGGACTGAATAGGTGAACTTCATCTGAAGACTCCACTTCTGTGAAGCTGGAAAGTACTGAGATGCTGTGGTGACCAATGTAGCATAAAGCCTTACCCCAGACAGAGGGATTTTGTATAAGCATCTTTAAAATGGTGTAAATTAATTAGGAGCATATGTTCAATGTGTTTCAGTAAAATAGCTACTTGTGAGGCCAGCAGCTGTAAAGTTAGTGGTCTTGGAGTCCCAAATGACTTTTGGAAGTTACAATCATTTAGATACTTTTTAAAAAACACTGCATACTTACTTAAAATGTAAATAGATTTAGGCCTAAACAAATTCTTGTATAAAAATATACAAGAACTACCGGGTCATTTTCTTTCCATAGCAACAACAGGCTGACTGTGGAATATGTATTTTTTTCTTTCAAGTGATTTGTAACAAAAGTTTGAACTGTTTTATACAGGGAATATGAGCTGATTTCTACTCCTGCAACTCTCTTCCCAAGGCTTTAAGGAATAAACTGTAGCTCTTTAATGGTGTGCAGAGGTATTATGAGCCCCCAACTTCCTTGAAATTGTGGTAGGTGGTGGTCATGAAATACACAGGTTCTTCAGGAAGCCTGGCATCACTGAATGCTGGTGAAGATGCTGAAATCCCCTTCTTTGAAGGGGTAGATGGGTTAGATTTCAAATAGAAGCTGGTTTGTCCTTCCTAGTGGGAGGCTTCCAGAGGAAAAAGGTAATCCTTTGAAGGCTCCTGTTGTTTACTGTATGGAACTGCCACCATGGTTCATTGCTAACTGAACTTCTCATTTCAGCTCTCTGCTGTCTTCCTCTTCCTGCCTCTCAAGTCCTGGGATTTATTTCTTTTTATGCCTTTAGTGCAAATGGAAATGTTATGCTCTAAATTTTGTTATTTCAAAATTTCCAGTAAAATATCATTAGAGATGACACTGAAATTGCAAAATAGCCAGAATATGCTCTTTTTGCTTATCGGGAGCTCTGATCTCATTCTGCTCCCCTGCAGGTACTGCATCCATCAACCACCCCAGACAAAAACAAAGTGCAATTGCCAAGGAAGAACTTGTCCCCCTCAGCAAACAGGAGACATAAGAGGTTTAGAGTTTCATTACTGCCATCCTGCCAACCTGTAGACCCTTTGCTCCTGGAACTAGACCCATTACAAAGGTAACATCTGAACTGTTTTCTTGGCAGGAGAAAAGGTCTCTCTCCTCATACTTTGGTGTGACATCTGTACTTCTTTGTCTAAAGATGCACAGTTCACAGGAGATACTGTTTGCTGGTATCAAAAGAAGATCTCTTTCTCCAGAGGGAAGCATCCTTTTGTTGTTCAGCTCCAAGGGGTGCCACAACATGTGACAGATTTGTGCAGACCTCTCTTCTGTGGACAGTGGCTTGGCCAGTGCTAAAATTTATGACAAGCAGGAGTTCAGTGGTCAAAGGAGGGATTGTAGCCTCAGTTTGTCACCAGACAGCCATTGGGTCTCACCCCTGGGGCAGCATGTACTGCATCCAAGGGTGTGACAGCAGCTGTGGATTTGTACATTATCTCAGTGGGCAGTAATGGATCAGATCCTGGGTCAGTCCTGGAGGTCCAGTCAAAAGCAGGAGACAAGGGCTAGAGACAGAGCTGAAGACAAGATACAACAGAGGTCTGAGAGGCCCATCCAGAGGACAAGCTGCCTACAGCAAAGGTCTGAGGTGCACCCAGAGACATCCAGGGGCAGGACACACCCATGACGCTGCTAAAGCAGGATCTGGGTGCACAGAACTGAGCAGAAATGGGTCTCCTGTACCACAGGCAGAGGTGTGTAGACAGGTCCTAGGCAGGAGCTGGTCAGGGCTCTTAGGGCTTGTTGGTACAAGCCTGGTAGGGCTACAGGGCTGGAATATGCTGAGTGATGCCAGGCTTTGCAAAAGCAGGATAATGGCTAAATTCCAGCTTGCAGATTCACAGTGGGCAGGATGCAACTTTAACCCACTGCAGCTCACAGCTACTTAAATATGGACACCCTAAATACAGAGGCATAAACAAACTAATGGCAAATCTTGGTGCTAGATGTCTTGACAACCAAAGGAAAGGTAAACTAGAGACATTGGCATTACAGATTACTGAGATCCACTTTCCCATTCTAGCATAGAAATAGCTCTCCTTCCCATGTTTCTCCCCCAGTTTCATTCTGTCACCCTGTTTGAAATCGACCTAGCTTCCAGAAATGTACCTTAATCTCAAAACCAATATGAACATATTTGCTTCTGAAGTTCATATTTATTTCTAAAGCTCCCGTTTTTCCTCCCCAGCTTACTCTGTTTAAGTGTTTTCATGTTCTTCCTTTTTCTGCCACCACTCTGATTTCTTGTAAAGAAAGGGCAGTTGCCAGGGTGAGCAGTAGTTTCCTCTTCATCTCTGAGAATGGTGAGTATCAAAGCTGGCTTAACAAAACCCTGACAAATCAGAATTTCCTTCTATCTCCCAAACAAGACATGATGCCAAAATCAATATATGGACAATACAGTGCTTCTGAAAGAAGGCTTACTTTGGTATGTGACACAAAGGACTATATCTTTTAGAGTAGCAAAACACAGATAAGATTAATTTGCTCATTTCTTGGGAATTACCCTTCTACAGAAAAGAAAAGTTCATCTTAAGGTTTGTGAGTGCTCTGGGATAAAGTCAACACTCCCACCTACTGGTCTCATCTAAGAAAGTTTAATCCTTTTTCCTCTTTTTCTCTTTTTTTCCCCTTTCCTCCCTTTTCCACCTTTTTAAAATTTTCTCTTGTTTCTTTTTATTTTATCTCTTTTTCTTTTTAGTTATTTTCCTTTCCCTGTTTCTGTTTTTCTCTTTTCCTTTCTGTATTTCTTTTTCTTTTTCTTCTTTTCCCTTTTCAGATTGAAATTCCTATTTTCCATCAGAGAATCTACAGATTCACAGGGATAGAAATAACTGTGCCAGCAAAGACATAGTGTTAGAAAATATGCATACTCAGAATGATATATTTGGTTTTTTGTGACTCTTGTGAGGTAACTTGGGGTGCCTTGCTGTTGTCAGTGGAGCAGCTTACATCCCATCACTGCATTCTCATAGAACAAGTAATTGGGCAGAACTGACAATGTTTTTAAAATGACCTTTTGGCTCTTTTTTTTTTTTTTTTTTAATCACTACATTGTACTGAAAGTCCTGCTTGTCACTCACTGTAAACAGTATAATTTGGGGAATTATTATTATTATTATTATTATTATTATTATTATGTGGTGATAGTCAGGATCCCCCTGTTTCCCTGTTCATGATCCCACAGTAGCTCTCATGTGTTCCTAAGGACCATTTACAACTCACACCAGCACACCCTGCCTGAGAAAGGCTGCCAGAATGCTGACTCCAAGCAATTTTATTTACTTAAATGACCACTTAATGGCCACCAGTGACTTTGTTTTCTTTTGTTCAAGTAGACACTTGAAAATGTAAATATGGGCTATGAAGACTGAAGGTCCCGCAGAAATTATTTGCTCCAGTTCCCTCAGAATCATCTGTTTTGCTAGTGCAGTTGTCACAGCTGCAAGACAATGAGTAATTCTTACTAAAGAAACTCAGCTCAGCAGAAGTTCATTTTGCCAAGTAATCCTGACATATGCAGGATATCTCCCACACACCTTCCTGTGTACTGTTCTTATTTTTTGCATACAGTAATTCTTCTGTATTTTGATTTTTTCACTTTAAGTCTGAAAGTCAGTAAAAATAATGAGATACATGGGGGAAACACAATGTTTTCCCTCAAAGCATTTCAATTACTTTCACTCTTTTATTTCCTCATTTCTGTAACCCTTAAAAAATTATAAATTATTGCTAGAAATGTGAGAGAAGAAACAGAAACGTAATTTTAAAAAGTCCTCCTAATCTCTTCTTTATAATTGAAAAGTAACTACTATAAATGGCTCTCTATGATTATTTGTGTTACATTTCTGCCTATGGGCTCCAACCAGGAAGCACATGGGGATGGAATGACTTGCCCAGATTTGTGCTGCAAGCAGAGCCAAACCAGCGACCGAACCCACGGCTCAGTCTCAGACTTATGGCCGATCCTTTGGACTGTGCTGCTCCCCTCCCAGCCAAGAAGCACATTTCCAGGGGCCTTAATAGCCAGTTGCGTGAAGCCAGCCACGCTTTGCTTAATGAGCATGAACTCAGAGCAGAGTGCTGCTGCCTAATAAACTATTTCATTTAGAATACTTAAGTGCCTGTAGAAGGTGGATTAATCCACTAAGAACCAGATTTCCAAAGTTATTTAAGCTTCTAAATGCACAAAATACCATTGACCAGGGTTGTCAGAAGTACCTCCCTGTTTCACTCCCCTGGGATATTCATCCGAGAGGTTTAAGCAGCTCAGCGCTTTTCATCACCTGACTGAGGCTCTTACTGGGAAAACAGCAAAAAGGAGGCCTCCATATCATAAATATGGTTCACAGCCAGTGCCAAGGGCTGTTGGGGCTTCTGCACACCTTCCCTTCTCCTTTACCTGGGTGTTGTACCAATTGCTGTCTTCAACTCTGCTAGAATTGTGAAGATCCGTATTTTGACCAGGTTATGCTGTCTACAATTCACTTTGTGTGGGCTTCTCTGATGTGCTTTGGAATTTGTCATGACCATTTTCTAACCTCTTTTTTCCCATGGAACAGCACTGACTCATTGGATGGAACAGGCAAGCTGCTTTGCTCGTGTCTCCTCCAAAGTCCTGGGTTTGTTTTCAGTGTGCTGAATAAATACTACAAGCAGGATGTGACATCCATCCATCCCAGCTTCCCACTGCCAGCTGTAGGAACTGAAGACACGTGCATGCTGCAGGGAGTGCTCAAGAATGCACGGGCTCCCACATTTCTTGTCAAAATGCAAGTGGCTTTGGCGACAATGCTCAGGCAGGTACAATGTCACAGCCTCACATGGATTTAGTCTCTCATTTCCACTTTTACAAGAAAGGAGATATCAGCTCCCCATCATCTATGCTGTGACAGCATGGTTTCTTCTTGCTAAAGTACTGGTTTTGTTCTGATGCAACCATGGTGGGAGCTGTTCTTTGACATTGCTGCCCTTAGTAACTGTTTTACACCAGTCTAAGTGGTCCAACACAAGGGATACTATGACTCCACCAAAAATCTCTAACCTGTATTTACATTTTAAAAACCCCAGTAAAATAAGGGTGTTCAACCTTCTCAACATGCAGAAACTTTCCTCACCTCTGTTGGTGTCTAAATCTGCCAGTTGGTGCGAAGTGTGTGTAACTCTGCATCCCTACTGGGTGCCCTGGGATCCGTCTGCTGAGCCTGCCCAAGAGCAGGGAGGTTGTAGGAATAGCATGTGGGTTGCTCCAGGATGAAAGGTATCTTGAAGGCAAAATATTTTGTTTAATTGGATAGTCTTCCAGCTGTATTAATAAAATATTGGTTAGCAATGTTTATATATACAAGATTTATCATGGTAAGATTGATTCCAAACTTAGATTTATTGTGCAAGAAAATGAAGAGAAATCAGTCATGCTGTCAATCCAATTTCATTTCCTAGCACTTTTTCTTCTGAACCAGACAGGCCCCTGGAAATACACATTTCTTAACCAGAAATGTCCTTCAATCTTAGCCTCAATGCCAATTTGAGGCTCAGCTTCATCAACTAGGTTTTTGATGCAGTGCAGCACCCCAATATTTCTGGCCCAATTGAAAGGGAATCCCTGGCCCTTTTCAAAAGTAAGAAGCAATGTTCTCTTGTTCAAAGAAGCACATTAAAAGCCCTAAGCATGGACTGTTGCTGTAAAGTTGGCCTCCCTACTCTTTTGCTGTACAAGTTTTTAGCTTAGTACTTTGAAAAAGAAATATATATATTAAGATGTGCACATTCCACCACAAACCTTTCTTAGTGAAACCACAAGGTTTTTTTGCATTTAACTGCCAAAACCTAGGAAAAATTTTCCTGGTTCAAGGAAATCCAGATTTTACAGTACAAGCATGCACAGTTATGGGTCACAAACAATTTTGACTTAGGTATTCATTGACTTTTTGGAATAATTGATGCAGTCGTGTTTCTAGATGAAATATACCAATTTTTAAAGACTGTGTTTTTTATTCATCTCTCTCTTGGTTTCAGTGAATCTAAATCACTACAGTTTTCTTTTTGGATTATAGGTGTAACTTCCGTGGCTGTCTGGAGGTGGGAAGTCAGTTGCCATTAAAATGCTGAAGCAACCTAGAGGGAAAAAATCCCACATTTAAAAATAACCTTTCTTTATTTTAAATCTGTCAGTTCTAAACCCAGCAACTTTGACTGCCTATGTTCTTTAACAAATGTTAAATTAAATAAAAAATACTAGAGACAGTGAAGTTAATTGCTGGAACTGACACATGTGAAATTGTTTAGTCTTGAATCTGACAAGGATGTACACCAGTTTTTGGTAAACAAACATGGTGGGTATTATTTCTAGACAGGATATGTCAAGTTTTATGCGTGAGGGCATCTGCAAGGGCTCATTCATCAAATTGACAAAGGTGTAAAAGGTTTTAATGACCTCCTAAATCTCCTTCCCTGGCTGTCATGGTGAGATGCCTTCCAAGGTCGGTCACCCAAGCTAGCAGGTTCACTTGCATTGTAAACAATCATAGATCAGACTGAATTATAATTGCTGGTGGACTCCAGAGCAGAGAGGCCCATATATATCACAGAACTTTCTTGTCAGGGCAGTACAGGTCAGCTGTGTTTGTTCATGGACATATTAGGCTTCGGTTTTCCTGAGCCTCTGCATCTCTGACAGTGGTCCTGTTTCCCTATTGTATTTGCTGTCTGGACAGGATGTTCTACCAGAGGAAGTGCTCCTTGTGGAAAAGGCGTCAATTAGTTGTCCAACTGACCCTCGTTCCTACTACCTCCCTTGCAGGCACAAGATTGATTTATTTATTTAGATATGAGCTTACATTTGTTTTATAGCTTTGCCAAAGGAGTAAAGCTGTAAAGCTTACAAGTTGCTGACTAAAGCAGGCAATAATGCAAATTTCCATTTCCACCATATGTCATCAGCCATTTATGTTATATGTAAGATAGTTTTTGAGTGGAAGAAACATTAAAAAGGGCATGGCTGGTCGACAAGGTTAATTAATTGCTGTGTTGGCAGGCAGCTTTGTTTGAGAAGGCTGTGATGCTGTAATCATCTGAGACTTTCAAGGTTTTGCTGAGGAAATGGGTCATTGAAAAAATACAGGATTTTGCATGAATTGTCTGATAAATAAAAGAGGGGGGAGAAAATTCTTAGCAATCTAATGTAAATACCAGTAATCAGGAATATGATACATTAAAACACATACATGTTTCGGGTACATTTCCCCAGAATAATCTATTCCAATGCATAGGAAAGCAAACATTAGAATACCACAGGCAGTTTTTAAAAGAGCTCTTGGTCCCTGGGCAGAGTTCTGGCAAGCAAAGGAAAGCTCTGCTTGATCACACAGCATGTGTTATGAACTGCATTTGATTTTATGGCTTTCCAAAAAGCTGTCCAAAAAGAAGGTTGGTTGGTTGTTTTTTGGGTTTTCCTCCCCCTTTTTTTGTGCAAGGGGTCTCAACCATCTTAGCATGTGTTTTTCCTCACCCAGTTGACCTAGGCCAGTGAGGTATTTGCCAAGAGGGTAAGAAGCTCCCAAGGGCAGGGACTAGAGTGCATAGCTCACTGGTTCAATTTGGAATATTTGGAATAGTTGGGCTTTTGCTCTGTCATCTGGGCTCCTTATTTGTCCCCCTCTTTTTGAGATTCTCTTTCTCCTTTATTTCTTTATAACTGCAGCAGCTGAATTTGCACTGTACCACGGTACAGTTGCAATGTACAAAGGCAATGCAAAATATCTTTTTCTAAGATGGCAGCTCTCAGATATTTCTTAAGCATTTAAGAAAATAAGCAAGCGAACACTTGATATGCGGGCAATGTCGTTTGAAACCCCACACCTACTGCAACCTACTGGAGAAGAAAGATCCTTTGTGAGATAACCAATGTCCATAAAACCAAAGCAGGATCTTCCACCCAACTGAGCCTCTGGGGAAGGAATGTCATTAACTTCTCCCTACAAAATTCACCCATGCCTTTGACAGTGTAAAAGAGAGATTTCACCTGCTAAAGAAAATTCAGTCACAGCATATTGGTCTTAGCAAAGCTGCACATGGATCAGACCTTTCCCTCTGGCGTAACGTGAGTGCAGTAAGGCAACCTCAAGCACCATTTATGGTATGTGTGGAAAAACCAGGCGCAAACTACCACAAATAAGAACAATTCTGCTTTCAGAAGGACTGCCAGATGGAAATCTTTTGGAGGGTAACTCTTTGATGAGGCTTCCCTTACTCAGGTTTGGATTGTTTGTTTTAAGCAGAGTGTGTTTAAGAGCTTATAAAAATATCAACGGGGATGAAATTAGGAAAATAAAATGCAATTATTTGTTGTTTGATTTTATATCTCATGTTTCACTTGAAATGTTTTCGATGCTTAGGCTTATTAGGGAACCCCAAATGGCCCAAAACCACGGAGAGTTTTGTGTTAGGCTGCAAGGCTGTCATTACCAGAGGCAGCGAAATGTGTTCAATTTTGTAGCTAGTCAGAAGACATGGCAAATCCTGCAACGTGATCTGTCTACTGGGTATTTATAACACCTCAGTGCCAGTCGCCTCAGGCAATTTTTGAAAAGCTGTAGTTTTTACTTGGTTCTTCTGTGTTTATGAAAAAAGAAAAACTAAAACCAAAAGGATCTTCTTCCCAAATTACAAAGAAACAACAGAAAAAAAAGGGTAACAGAAATGATGGAATGAAGCTTTCCTTCTGCACCAAAAAGTCATCTGCATCAGCACGCACTGTGAAATCATTTCATTATATTTCTATGGCATGGGTGGGTTGTTTGGCACTCTGTCATTGTTTTATTGCAAAGCCTTTTTCCTCAAGTCCTATTGGCAACATGTGGTTTCTGCACATTCTGGACTACCCAGTGGGAGTTTTTAATTTTACCAAGATTTAATTGAAAGTAAATAATTCTATTATTTTTGCATTGTTATAACCCGAACACTTTCACATCTTATGCAATTACACAAATTACTTAAAGGCAATGTAGGTTTCTTCACGAAGATTTATAATGCCTTCAGAAATTAGTTTGTTCTGATGGTTTTTATTTTTAGTTAAGGTGTGTTTGGCTCAGCTTTTGAAGCGTAGAAGTTTTCAGGTAATTGGCCAAACAATGTAACAAGTCTCAATTTTAAGAAAGCACTGTCTCCCTACTCAGAAGATCAAGTTGTTGGAGGACACAAATTCACTAGTCATTTCCCTCCATGGCTCGTTTATAATGCAGAATTTAAACAAGAAATATTTGGAAATCTGGATGATTTCTTTGGACTCTTACCAGATTTAAATATGAACGTTATTGTATGACCTCTCTAATTACAAAGCCCTATACCTCCTAATAAGATAAAATCCTATTGTCAGAGTGGGATGGATCCCCCTGCTGTTAAAGTCACTTTTGAAAACTCCTACAAGGTGACTTTAGATTCTCAGACCCTCTTCAGAGGCACCTGAAAGGGGTCACTCTTGCTATAGAGAATGACACCATTTATAGAAATAGTTCAAAACCTCCTACACAAAATGTCATGGCTTAGGAATGAAAGTTGACTAAATTGAGCTTAACAAGGGAGCTTTCTCTTGGGGCTGGGAACTTAGGCATTCACTAAAGTCAGTCATGAAACAAAATTTAAGAAATAAAAAAAAATAAATGGATCTTGATTTAGCTAGGTGTGCAGACTGTGCAGACTAAAAATCTGCAGGCTGTGTCTTCTGGAAGCCTGTGTGCTTGGCCTCTACATGTACAGGTACAGGGAGCCAAGTACAGAACGCTAGTCTTCCTCTTCTGAATGTATCAGCCATGTGCACTACTGTTTTCTCAGTTGTCTTCTGATATTAAATTCTTTACATTACTTTAAAAGCATAGGAACAAGACAGTTTCCTAATGTCTTTCTCTGCACTTATTTTGAAAACTAAGAAAACAGATCTGCCACCCGGTGCCTGCCAAGTTTGGTTCTGGAACTATTTGTTGAGTAGACACTGCTCTAAAAATACATTTTTTTCATAGCAAGAAATAGAACAAATACACACTCTACACTGTCTACAGTTCTTTTCAACCACAAACACATATGTACTGCTCTCTGGAGGCTCAATAACAGCTATTGGACTCTGGGCTCTTTCAAAAGCCTGGCATAGCACAGGCAGCCTGTGTGTGCTCATATATGCGTGCACATATGCAAGACATGGAAGTATCTCACCTTCTATTGATTGACTACACTTGCATCATTATATACCTTTGCATTTCTGCCTAATTGGATTTTCTAGACTTTCTTTGTAGCTGCTCTATCACAGAATCGCAGAATGGTTGGGGTCGGAAGGGACCCTGGAGATCATCTGGTCCAACCTGCTTATTAAAGCAGGTTCATGTAGATCAGGTTGCACAGAACCAGGTCCAGGCAGGTTTTGAATATCTCCAGAGAAGGAGTCTCCACAACCTCTCTAGGCAGCCTGTTGCAGTGCTCTGTGCTCAAGCAAATGGAGTAGGCAAAGTGCACAGTGCAGTGGCAAATGACGCCCAGAGTAGAGAAAAATAACCAAGTTACATTTCAGTAATCTGGACTTATGTCCCATGTCTTCTGAGGTAGTTTCCCAAAAATAGCTCACGGAATTATGAATCATTACATGATACTGGAAAAAATTATGTAGCTTCCTGTGAAAAAGCTTGTCATGAGTGTATACTTAGTAGACATTTACAAAATCTGGGAATTTCCACTTTCCTTATTTCACGGCATATTTGTCTTTCTGAGCATCCCATGACTGTACACCAAACACCACAAGTTGCTGAGGTGTATTCAGTGGAAGATCCCAGTCTACTGCTGCACAAAGGTGGTGGCAAACTTGGTGCATGATGTGTCAATGTGCAAAGTGCACCTGAAGGCTGTGCTTCCCTCGTTCATGGATGTATAGGTCCTTTTCATCTTTCTTTCTAGTTCCAGCCTGCTGGTATGCTGAAGCAATTACTGGTATAGAAATTTGCAGAGGGTGGGGGTGGGAGTGGAATTACTCTAATGAACGGTCAATTGAAATTTCCCCCAGTCATTGGTCAGTATATTTAAAGAATTACTACAGTAATTATATTTTATGAGCATGAGTCATTTTTCTGTTTTTAAAAAAAGTACTTCAATTTACCCATCTCTTTTAGTACATTTCCATTTGGTGTGGTTTGGCTGCATGGAGAAATGCGGCAGCTGGTTACTTGAAAATATTTAACAAAGCACCAGATTCCTCAGCTCTGGCATACCTGTGGACCACATATATGGACATAATTGCAAACATCTGTCTACCCACCCATGTAACAGCTAAGAGGAGTCGTTTAAGAAAAAGAAGGCTAAAATAGTCAACTTTGAGGGTGAGAAACTGCAGAGCTACCTGTTTGTATGTTTATTTATTCATAATATATTACCAGCTAATGGTCTTCAGAGACAAACCCCTTGGCCATTTTCACAGGAGGGATGTCACAACGCAATATATTGCAGTACCAAAATGTCCTCATTAAACCAAGCAATGATAGGTTACAAAAAGAGTATGAAAATTTTAAGAGCCTTCCTATCAGTTAAAGAAGGGCTTTCTATGATGATGTGAAACAGCAAAGAGGAAAATGGGAAATGTACCTTGGAGCTAGTTGTGTGACGAATAATTGAGCTTAGATTTTGTGACCATATAAATTGCTTTAGCAGTCAAAACTGAGATTTTAGATCCAAACCAACCTTCTCACTCTCAGTGAATTGTATACTAGGGAGCACTGATGAGTCTGTGCTAGTCCTGGTTTGATCTGAACCTTAGTCCAAGCTCACCCTGACCCAGGCATCCTGAATTCAGTGGCTGGCCTAAGATTAAACAATTAGTAGAGTCACTTCAGTGTATTTTCTACTCTCCAAAACTGGCTGGTTTTAGCATCTCTATTCAGATCTGCTGGAAATTAATCTTTAACAATACCTTGAATATCAGAACCAACATCCTTGCTTTAAATTCTTCAAGCTTTGGGATGCTTAGAATCTAGATCCACAATAAAATCTGCTAATATGTATTACACTCACATCAGTTATACTCACTGGCTGTCACACCCAAAGCATCCCTTTCCTTTAAATCCACCTTTGCCCCTCCGCTAGGCATTCAAACAGCAGAATGGTGGATTGCTGAGATGTGGGAAATCCTCAGACCTGGTAGATGGGACAGAGCCAGCACCACAGTTCCTTCAACTGTAAGAATTGGATATTATAAAGTGAGAAAATTCTGGGCAGCTGTTCTGCTTATGCAGGAGCAGGGAGGAAGCTGCTACTTCTTGTAGACTTTCATCTCCTGGGTTTATAAACAGGGTGCTGATGGGTAGCTTAGAATAGCTCCAAGGCCACTTTAAATCTCTTCTAAATTATGTTAGGACAGACAGTGAGCCTAGGGCACATTCTATACTTGGAGCAAAAGTGATTTGCAAGAATATTCCTCCTTGCCGAGTTAATTTTATATATACTGCATAGATAGTTTTCACAAGATAAGAAGATAAAGCTCATATCTCTTTTTTTCAGTGGGAGACTGTTCCTTGTACAGCATTGCTGCTCTATGAATCCAACAAGAGCTCTTGTTAATGCACCTGAGGCAACTTAAGATCCTGCTGACCACACAGCCCCACTGTCAGGGACTCCTGCCCCTGCCACGGAGGCAGGGGAGTGGAGCACCCCAGCAAGGTTATTCAAACCCCTTCATAATGAGACTTGATCCATATGCAAATATTTTAAAGCTAAAACTGAATGCTCAGTTTACTACATATGCAACCAATCCATGGAGAATTACTAAACTAAATACTGAGTTTTTCCTGCCCATTTATTTTCTCCTTCTCTTGTTGTTAGACTCCAGGCACTCCTGAAAGGAAAGTGACATCTGTCTGAAGAAATTTACCCTGGGCAGAAAAGAGGTTGAGCACATGGCTTTCCCTGCTATGTCTCAAGGCTCTGTGAAAAACCATACAGGTGAAAAAAGATCTGTCAGTGCAGTGTTATGAGAAGAAGAACATGCATGTGCTGCCCAAACAAAAGTAAAATTGAGGATGTGGTGTTGTATGGTATTTTCTTGGACTGGTGATTTCTGGCTGGTCAAGGTCTGAATGCTTTGAATGAACTTCATTTGCCATTTGGATGTACTTCTTGTTGATTTACAATTGAAATGATACTGTAACACCATTACTCACTATACAACTCCAAAGGTGGATAAGATATAAAATCTGCACCATGTTAAAAGGAAAGCTGGAAATCAGCTCTAAGCATTTATTTTGTGGCACAAATTCTAGCTTTTTTGCCAAGCCGAAACGCTGTCTCCTGTCATAAATGCTACACATAAATACTGTGTAATGGGAACAAGGTGTCAGCTAGAGGCTTGCAGGTTCTGCTTAGTTCTTAACCTTTTTTTTCCTATTTCCTGATGTGTAGCACCACAGTTGTGCTACTATTAGGCTGGCTAAAATGCTATTTTCCAAACAGATGCAGTGAGACCTAGATCTAGATCAGACAGATACATAAGATCCAAGGAAGGGCATGAAACCCAGGTACAGACCATTACTGATCTGGTGATTGCCAGTTTCTTTGTAGAATTGAGCTTCCACAATTGTAATTTCTGTTTATATGGAATGACAGGATATCCTTTACTGTGTCATTTATGGATACCTATTGCTAGAACAACTCCAGAGAATTATACCTCTGGAGAGATCCTGAGGTGTCTAGCAAGGATTGTGTCTCAAGAGGACTGAAGCTGGGATCCTTCTCCCTATATGCATTGGTTTAGTTATTTCAGATACTTGTAATTAAAGAAGCATTGGAGTCATTGGTCAGTAATTTGATGTCAACCATGATTTAATTGTAAGTAACCATTTCATTAAATGATAGATATGGAACAGAGTCTTTATAATTAACTGTAAACTCCAACAGCCACCTATTGTCTGAAGGCAGGGAGTTCGTGCCAATTCTCCCAGCATGTGTTGCACTTTGGAAACTAAACTAAAGTCACAGCTTGAGGACATAACTGGGCATGAAAAACCTGTATTCAGGGGTTTCAGTGCAGATGTAGAGTGAAGAAAGCATCTTGCCACAGAGAACAATGAAATGCTTCCACAGAACAATTGAAATAACTTTCCTCAGTGGGTGTAGGACAATCCCGTGGGACAAGTCAGCACATGGCATGGATTCAATTCTCTGCTCTTTGAGAGTCTCTATAAATGGGCTGGATCCAGAGTTTTAATTGTTCTTGACATTTATCAGCAAAATACCTTCTTTTTATTTGCTAAAGAGTATTTTCTGTTTCTCACTGGCATGTGGGTAAGAATCTTTAAGACTTTGAGGTCCTCTGATGCCATTTCCAGAATCACAGGGTACTCTCTGCTTCAGAGTTTTCCTACCTTGCTATCCAGCAGGATTGCTAGATAACACTCCTATAAAACTGGATCATATGAAAGGAACACTTCCAGTTCCTTCCTTTTGCCTCTAAGAGTTCAAGTCATGAATGAAAAAAGACAGATCAGAAGGAGTTGTCTCACATTTAACCTATTTATTGAGTGTGATTCTGACCTCTTTATAATTCCTGAGTAAAGGATGACCCTAATGAGGAATGATCAATGTCCCTGCCGAGCTGATTTCACAAAAGTCAACAGTGAGCACATCAACATGAATTAAGTTCTGTTGAGGGTGCTGCTGGATATCCCCCTCTTCACCAGCTCTCATGATGATGGGAGCTGAATCAGAATCTGGCAGAAATCATTGCAAAAGTTATTTTCTTTTCTCCATTCTCCATTCATCCTCTAAGTACTAAGGGGTTAGGAGGATAAAACCAACCAGTTAAAATTACCCCGAACAGGTAGGTGGCCAAGAGAAACAGCAGCAACAACATCACCTGTCAGAAGCAGCACCCAAAAGAGATAAATCAGCAGCAGGAGTTTGTGGACACTTCTCCACAAGTCCCGCCTCTTTGCATTGTGGGTCTTTGCACTGCATTTTGGTTTTGTGGTGAAAGAGGCCCCCCAAATGCCTTGGGAAAGATACTGGTCCTGAGAGAGAACAAGCTGGTATCTCAGAAGCGTGACCTGTTCCTTGGCTGTCTTAGAGCAGCCTCCCAGAAGGAATACTTCTGATGAATTATCCTACATCATCTAGGTTTGTCATTTCTTACTAGCCTAATATACTTTTCTGAGCAAGGGCTGAACACCTCTCCCCATCATTTTCCTTCTCTTCTCTTTGGAGGCTTTATTCCACACTTGAATTTCTTCATCTGCTGGTGCCTGTGTTTATCCATGTAGAAGGACCAGATAACAAATCCTACTAAATCATGAAAAGAAACAAGCAAATTTTCTCAGGTACTGTAGAGCAGAGTGGATCCACTGGCATCACAAGAATTGTGCTGAATGATGTTCTGGACTGAACTGTTTTGTGTGGGATCAGGATGGAGAAAATCCTCACAGGTAACTGAGTCCAGACCCTGCTACTTCTCTTTCACAGTCTCACCAATTTACCAAGGAGTCTAAATGTACAGATAGGTGGGGTGTTTTTTCCCTTCTGTTATTTCAGTGTCTGACTGTTCTGATTATTAGAAAACTTATTTACAGACTAAATTGATGGATATTATATCCATGTTATCTCCACAGTCTCTTGTGGCTAGTCTCTTTACCCTCATTAGTTTTCTACTAACTGGTACAAATACAGAAGTAATATAATTGATCCTTGTACTTGAGTTACTGGATTGAATAAATCAATGTCATTTAGGTAGTGTGTGCTCTAAGCAGCAGAGCCCTGACACCACTAGCTGAAGCCCTGGAAGAAACAAAGTTGCATTTGGCTCTGACAATTTATTCCAGCAGCCTCAGCTTGCTATTGATGTGACTGCACAGCTTTCAGCTCTCAAACTAGGTCACTCTAGTGACCTACTTTGCAGCAATTTTTGTTTGTGCCCACAATCATCTTTTTGAAATAGGTACTCTACCTCTTTGTCCATTTTCACAACTCTGTTCCTGATTAAATACCTTTTTTCTTGAACACAAGTAATCAGAATCATAAATTGCATTTCAGATGAAGCCTTGAAATTGTCTTAAAACTGCCATAAAAATATTTCACCTGCTACATCCTAAGATCACAATTACATCCAACTCGGGGATCATAATCATTGTACATTTCAGGCACATGTCCCTTTTCTCCTTTGTTTTCTACAGAAATTATTGTTATTCATCCTGAAGGGCTAGATTTTGCAGTGCTATTCACTTTCATTCCATTTCTATTACTTCTGTCATCTCATCCAGCTCTCTCTGCATGGTATTCTAGTCCTCTGAATTGACAGTGCCTTCCAACTTTGTGTCATCAACATATTTCATAAGCCCACTCCTACATTTTGAGCCAAAACCACTCCTTGAGGAACTCCATTTATAGCCTATCTCCAGCCCAATACTTTCTCTCTCGACACAGAGTGCTGTCATCTCTTTAACCAGTTTTTGAGCCATCTTACAGTTTCTCTCCTAATCCCCCTTTTCCTTACCTACACAGACGCTTTCTCACATGGCACCAGACCAACTGTTTTACTGAATTCAGAGCACTGTATTTCCTTTGTCTAGGAAAAATAGTCATCCTGAAGAAAGCTATTATGTTAGTCTGGCATGACCAGACTATGACCAAACCAGACTAAAAATGGTGTTTTCCATTTTCCAGCTTATCTTTCTTCTTTTCTATAAAATCTGTTCTACAGACTTGCATAGGGTTGCAAACTAAGTGACTCCAAGATCACCAAAACAGCTTCTCCTCTTCTTATTTCATTTTGACAGTTGGGTATGGTGTTCCTCAGTCTTCTCCTCTGTCTTATGTGTCCCAGAGGGAGAATTTCTGTTGAGTTTATGCTCATGTGCTGCTTCCTCAAAATTTCTGGAGTGGAGGGTAACCTGTCCCCTCTAAAGCAAGTTTGATGTGGCACTTTGAGCTCTGTTTCTAGCATCACAAGACTAATTCCCTGTGGGCATACTGTGTCTCTCTCCATTGTCAGTGTCACTGTGCACAAAGGGAAACAAAAGGCATGATGTCTTAGTTTTAGGAAAAATCATTATTAATCTCCACCCTGGCCTAGTGCATGGCTGTTCCTGTGCTTCTTTTGTGCTCAATTACTAGTTACAGGGACCAAATTTTTTTGCTTTTTTTTTTTTTTATTTCCTCTGTAAGGTCTAACACAGCTTGACTTTTGGCAATTCGTACTTTATTTCTGCACTTTGACCTCTTAAGATGCTGCATTCTCTGCTAATTAGGCTTCTTCTCATTCTTTTTAGACTCTCTGTTATTATCCATGTAATTTTTAAGGTGGATTTTTATTTAGTTCCTTCCTACATGACCCCCTCCTACTTTTACCCTTACTTAAGAAACAAGTTCCAGGTATTTTTTGGAATTCTGACTCAATGCAATCTCAATTTTAAGTAGCTGTTGCTTTTCAGCCTCTATCAAGAAGTGAATGACTCCTTCTTGAGGTAATTAATCTTCACATATTTCATGAACCAATCATTACCAATCCCAGTCTTATTTTGTTTCCAACTCTTTTCGATCAGTGCAGAGCTTGGAACACCTTTGCTCCACACAAGTCTCTGTTCTGTGCCTTGCAGAATAGGGGACCCCAGAGACACAGAACAATGCTGCAGGTAGTAAAAATCACAATAATAATCTTATAAAGACTTTTTCTTCTGAGATACGCGTATTCATATTTAGAGAAAGAGGGCATGCTAATGCAAGACTAAAAGGGATCCATCAAGCTTAAATATTTAAATCACATTAATGGAACCAAAATATGGTAGTGTGTCTTAGCAAGCCATTGTACCAACAAAAGGAAATAAATTCTCCTGTCTCATAACTCACAGGAAAAAAAAGAGGTTTTTCTTAGCAGTACTAAGCTGGCCAGGGGGGACCCAAGATGTGTTTTGAGCAAACTACTGGGTAAGAAAGTATCATTTTTACAGAGCTCTGTTTGAGAAAAAGTCCATACTTAAAGAATACTTAATATTGACACATTCTTAAGCCTCTGATACCCAAATCCCATTCTCAGTGTTTAGCTTCTGCCATAGCTACTTAGCCTAAAAGTGGAAAACTGATTGAAAGAATTATTCCTTCTGCTTGGCTGGCTGCTACTCAGAAGTTGGTACAAAAGTATTGGACAGCACCGCGTGTGAAAGTTCCTGAGTACTTAACAAGAGCCCCTCTTACGAGAGATAACTACTGATAGTAATACAAATACTTAAATTTAATCTTTGCTGTTTACAGCTAGACCTAATCCTAACTAGAACAACGGTGAAGGTCTGAACTCTTCCCCATCTGAAGAGAAATAACATAGGCTAGCACACAGAGTGCCAAAGCCCTGACAGGTGTGTGCTATTTTAAGAAGAAATGTTTAAGTAGAAATGTCTGAGGTGGAACACTGAGCCTTGCTATACAGTGCAGCCCTTGGCTAGCAGGAGTGAGGTATAGGCAGACAACCTTTAGCAGGATGTCAGGATGAGAAACTGCATTTCTGATGTTCGTAAGAATGCATGGGCTACACTCCTTGGGCTGTACAACAGAGAGGAAGGAGCACAGTGTTGCTTCCTTCCAGGCATGCTGTCCAGCTGACATGTTTGAGTCTTTTCCAAGGACCACACTCAAGGGAATGGTAGGAGACATCCTGCCTCCTTGAGGCATCACAACTGAAGTTGCTCACATGCACAGCAGGAAACACAAGACTCAGTGCAAAGTTGTGCATAAAATGAGATGTCTCACCCCAGAAAAATATCCCCTACTAACTTGTACATTTGCTTAAATCATTGTTTCTTATCACGTATGATGTCTTTGGGACAAGCATTATGAGTCATTAGGATATGAGTTCCAGACTCTTATCAATAACTGCATTGTAGCACCCCATGTCATCATGGCCATGTTATTTCACACAATTCCCCCTAGTTAGGCAAAGCATTATCTTATCTAAGAAGATACCAAACAGTCTCTACTAAAAACAGATACTATAGGGCAGTGCTTTTTTCAGGCAATTTTTAAAAACCAAAAATAGCAGTTCAGCTCTTAAATCTCCAGCAAACGAGTGTTTCCATACCCCTACAGCTTTTTGTCTCCTGAATGTGGGATTTTTTTTCCTTCTCTAGATGTGGAAAGAGAACCAGCACAGAAAATACAGTAAATTTATGTGTCCAGTTATATAGACACCAAGTTTTTATTTGTACCCACAATATGCAAAAAAAATATCTTGCAGCTCTGACACTGACAGCCACATAAATTTCAGACAGGCTCCTGCTCTGAGTCACTCTGTAGAGAAGTGTGTTGAGTGCATGAAATGAGTTTTCTCTCCTTATTTCTCTTCTCCGCCAGAGAAGACAGAGGCCAAAATCAGGATACTACAACATTTTATGCATATACCCACCACCCACTGAAATTAATGGGAGAAGTTTGAGTGACTCCCTGGCTAGAGAGAAATAAGGAGTACTTTTAATTGTGCTTTTAACTGAAGCGTGTTATTTCAGCTTTATGCCAAGAAAGGGTTGATTCTGCTCTCAGGCAACCTCTTATAAAAATGCAATCCAGCTACTTTTTCTGGATCCTGGAAGAATGATTTGGACTCAGGAAGCTGGTTTTGTGGCAAAGGAAAACATCAAGTTCTGCAGTGTTTGAACCTGTCTGCATGTCTGCAGCCAACCTGCATGTCACACATGTGTTTCCTGGCTGTGGAAAGCCAGTGCTGAGCTGCCACGCAGTACCTGTGGCACAGAGCACTGCAGTGACAGGTGCCTCCTATAGAAGCAAACACATTCCACTGGTGTAAACTCACCCAAATGATGTCTGAGAGCAGGGCAAAGAAGCCTGACCACTATTCATCTATCTGTATTTCTGATTTTATTCCTCTAAGCTTTTGATCACTTCAAAATCTGATGGCTTCAAAACAATGCCAGGAACAATTCCTTCAAATTTTAGGAAGCATGCCATAAGAAAACAATGACTGCTGAATATTTTTAATTTGTTAGGGATCATCCTTAATCCATGCCGTGAGCAGGAGCACAGTTGTTTTCATTCAGAACTTGACACTGGCTGAACTGGAGCATGTGCTGATACGTCGTATAATGCTAAACCTTAAGCCTTCTCCCAAGTGCCTCTGAAACTTGAAAGGTTTAAGCACTCATTTTTCTCTCACCTAAGGGGTGGAATAAATTGTACATCTCATCTGGCTTTAATTTCAGGCAGTGTTAGTAGAATCTCCAGCATTGTAGTGGGGACTTGGCTGGAAACACCCCTGTTGGAGCCAGGGACACTACCCTCCCGGAGATTGGTTTGCCACAGCACAGACGTTCTGTGCAGCTGATGCAAAACACTGTTTGAAATATGGAAACATCCAGTGTTTTTGCACTGTGGCCAAGATAATCTCTCATTTCTGCCCTTTCACTGAGACCCAACCCGTGGAACTGATGTGAGAGTTTAGCTCAAGTCATGGTGCGAGTCAGACAAGGCCAAATTCTGATCTGGGCTGTACCCACATAACTCTACTAAGGCAACACAGCTGAACAGGTGTAATTCAGAGAAGAGTAAGAAACTAGCTTTAAGCCAGCACTGCAAATTCAAGGCTTCATTTTATCCCGTGTTTTCTTTTTGTAGCCCCATTTTTCAATGACTGAAGTTCTGCTCAGGTTCAGCCACCATGCACAGAGCTCGTTGTGGCATGGGAACTGCAGTTTGGACCTCATGGATCCTGGGCCTTAAGGCTGACCAAAAATATCCTCAGGGACAACTTTGTAAATGCTCAGGATTCAGCTCAGGTGCCAGAGTCTTACAAAGTGCTCATTATAAATCTTGTGGAAAATGTGACAGTGTATCGAAATGTCTGAACTGGAGCACTTCTTTAGCAGTTGGATTTTCAGAGTGCTGTGCACTGCTCAAATCCTTATTTTAGGAGCATGTATTTTTATCAGAAAGTTGATAGGTAATTAACAGGGTTTGTTTTGGGGTTTTTTTGGTTGGTTGGTTGGTTTTTTTAAAAAACCCAGAAATGTAACCTCCATCCCATCTAACTGATTATCATAGAGAGGAAAAGTATCAAATTAGTTTCCTGCATATGACATGTCAAATGGAGAGCATCTTGCAAGCCAAAGACATAAACACTAACTCACCCACATAATTTCACTTCTGACTAAAACAAAACCATATGATGTTTCTGTATCAGTGCCTGAAAAAATTAGTTCACTAGAGTCTGGCACTATAAAGTGTCCCTAACACTTTTGTTCATACACATATAAAGTCTGATGAAAAATGGTGATAGTTATTTTCAAGGAATAGAGGAATAGCTGGAAAGCAGTTCCCCCAGAAGAGAAGTTACCTCAGCTGTTTGCCATTACTGCCATCGATGTTAACTCAGAAAGCATTAAAATTGTAGTGTCTACAATAAACTAAATTTTATAGGTCTTATTCTATAGACAGTGAAGTAAATTAAAGGGCTCAGATTAAGTTCAGTGGATTTTGGAGCTGTCTCTGTGCTTCACACCAAACATTACAGATACATGTTCAAACACTCTGACACTGTGTATTTCTCACAAAACTTAAGGACGGTGCTACCTAGTTTCAGGGATAACTGTATAGTCAAGGTAACATCTATCCAGAAGACAATTACTTCCATCTGTTTAAAAGAAGGGCATTGTTTAGTTATACTTGCATACTTTTACAAGAAGAATGGCAGTAGAAATACATGAATTCTGGCTACAGCACTGTTTTAAAAAACTACTGGTATTTAGCATAGTTATATTTTGACAGAGCAAAATATAAGTTACCTACAAAACCTGCTATCTCAACTACCACATTTGAAAATAAAATGCCATGGTTTATGTAATATCTTGTCGTCCAGGGATCTTGAAATAGTTTACAAATAAGAATGACCTTGAAGTATCCTCCCTTATTTCTTCCACTCCACAGAGTGAAAGTGAGGCATTTATTCTGTTTAGCAACTTGCCACGTTTGACAAACAGAGCCAGGAATGGGGACAAGGCAATACTAATGGTATTGCCTTGTTGTCTTTTTCTTCCATGGTATTGCCTATCTCTTTTCACCGAATCTGTTACTACAGATCACATCTACTATAGGTAGAAACAGCTGCTTGTGCACAGCACCTTAAAATTATAAGAACATTGTCAGTCCATGTGACTGACAGGTCTGGAACAAAAGTCTTCATTGTTGAAGCTTAGGAAATGAAATGTAACTGTCGGGTTATAACCTCATCCTGTGGGTGAGGCACTGTAGAACAGCATCACAAACAGCTGTAGGGTGATGTGACAAAGCCAGGCTAAGATTTCAAGCTGCATTGCTTGGCACCTGAGGAAGGGGTGGGGATAAGCTTGGTCTGTAACACTAGGGCCTGTAGGCAAGGAAGTTGAGCAGCCCTGCTCTGATGCTCAAGTGGCTGCAGGGTCTGTTGTATGTCCCCACATCACTGAGGAGTCTCCTCAGCTCTGCCTTTGGCAAACGAGGTGCTCCTCCTTCCTCAGGTCTCTGGTGCCCCTCAAACCAACACTAGATGCACACACACACACATGTGCTCCCGTTTGCTTATGTTCCCAGGAGCATGAATCCAGCATCAGGAAGACAATCTGTGTTGAGTCCATGAACTACAGAAAATTGTCTCTTTTCAAAGATGCTCTAGGACTTTTAGTCCTCTGAACCTAAGACCTATTGGATGAACTCTTTTGTAGATGTCACTAAGTGCTACCACTGGCTCCTGTGATTAGCAGTATTGTCCCTTGATGGTTCTGTAGCAGAGGACAAGAGATGTCCTGTTCTTTTCCCCCCAGGCACATGTGGCCATCCATAGAGCAGCAAACACATACTTTAAAAGCTTTTTTTTTTAAAGCTAAGGTCTAATCACAGTTCTATATACTGGTTCATCAAATGCCTGTGGGTGTTTTTTTAGAGAATAATTTTGGTTGCAACATGTTGATTTGCAGTCAGGAAAATGCTGGTGCTATCTTCACCCACTGCTTCACACTGGCTCTGATGACTTCTGTGTGTGTCTGTTTTGCCTACTCATTCTGGGACGTCACTGGCCTCCACTCGCAATGAGACATGTGATGTTTAAGTACACATGACAAAACTGTCAGACAGAGTTTTCAAAATGAGAATAAGATGTCCAAGAATCCAGGAGAATTTATAAGCTGTAAAATAAACCAAATCTGGACATTTTCTGAGCCAAAAAGATGTAAGACAGGTCCAATTAACAAGACACAACTATTTAGAATTTTCATTCATAATAAAATGTTCAGTTATACAACCACAGCCAAAAGAAAACCACACAATTTTTTCATTGCAGTTATTTTAAATAAAGTGTGCCATTTTTTTCTCAGCCTGATCTTTGGCACCAAGATAGAATTGTACTTGAAATGGAGCAGTAAAACACAATTAGCCTTTTTATTTAGCAATGGTAGTTTCAAATCCATTCAGCTCTAATAAAAATTTGTGGAGTTCTTGAATTGACAATAAATCACAGATTAAGATGCCTAGCAGAAACAAATACTAGTTCTATATTTTTACAAGAAACAGTTGATAATATAGCTTCTCTGCCTGCTCTTTGTTCTCCTCCTTACCCCTTCACTCCCAAAAGATTTGATTTATACCACCATGGTAAAAATTTCATTACCTGCTATTTAACCCACTGGAAATAAAACCTGTCCTGAGCAATCTAGAATATGTGAAAAATCAAAATTTGCTTTTTGATCTTTTAGTTTAGGATATTGAACAGAAACTCCTTTTCTTTTCTCTCAAAAGAAACTACCTTGATTTTTTTATTTGTTTTTAAAATTTCTTTCAGCAACAAGGAATGGAAGATTAAAAAAAACGGGATATGGTTTAGAAAACTTTTTTCCATGGGCGTGCCCTATATGACAGACTGTGTCCCTGAAACACCTTGGCTCAAATGTAGTAGCTGTGGGTGTGGTGATTATTTCCTGGCACAAGGAGGGATTTCAGGAAAGCACTGACTCTGCCTTCTCCACCCAGGAAGGTTCCTGACCTCTACTTACAAGTGACAAGAGCCCTCGTGTGCATAAATCCTACAGAATCCTTTAGGCAAAACCACTCACAGTGTTTGCATTGTGAGACTGTTCTCTTGAAAATATAAATGTATGCATAGCATGCCTGAGGGTACCCAGTTTTGAATTATAGAGTGCCTTGTGAGCAGTCGAGGCATTTGGTTTGAAGACACTCCCCCTGCCTCCCTCCCCACTTCCCACTTCTTATTTGAAATTCAGCTTTTCAAAAGCTTGTTACCAAAAATATTCTGATAGATCTGTGGTGCTGCTGACTAGCAAGAGCTTTGCAATAGAGAGTGAAAGATCACTTTATAGACTTCAGCTCCTTCCTGGAATGAATATTTTTTTCCTTTCACTTCCCTGCCTCCCC
>NW_008238959.1:1332807-1335596 GCF_000691975.1 Corvus brachyrhynchos
AAAAGGAAAAGAGTGTATGGATTTATTGCTGTGTGGGGCTGTTAGATGGGTAGCCACAGAGATCAAAATGCTCTCTCTGCTGAACAGGTGAGGCATGGAAAGTGCCAATTCTCTCCTTTCTAAGCCCTGCACTGAGGGATTATATTTTTTGGACAAGACTTTACACAACCAAACCTGGAGAGAGCCTGAACTAGAAAAAATTTCACTGAATAGGAAGAATGGACACAGGAGCTGTGTCTCCAGATCAGGCTTAGATAGGTGGTCTGACAGAGTATATAAGTAACACTAAGTTAATTCTCGCCCCATTCCTTTCAACACATCTAGCTTCCCCTGGAATTTTTACAAGGCAGCTTTGATGGTAGTAAGTAGATCATTAGGGAAACTATTTACAAGAGCAAAAGAGACCATTTACAAGAGATTGTAGTGACAGGACAAGGAGGAATGGCGTCAAACTGAGAGAGAATATGTTTAAGTTAGAAATTGGAAAAAAAATCTCTACTGTGAGGATGAGGCTGGAACAGGCTGCCCAGAAACGTTGTGTATACCCCATCCTTGGAAGTGTTCAAGGTCAAGCTGGATGGAGCTCTGAGCAACCTGGTCTAGTGGAAGATGCCCCTGTCCAAATCCGGGGAATTGGAACCAGATGATCTTTAAGCTACCTTTGAACACACAGCATTCTTATGATTTTATGATTCTATGATCACTGGGTTACTGATCTGATCTTTGTGGTAGGTTTACAGTGGGTTAGACCAGGAAATCTGTTTGCCTCATACATGGACCTCTTGTTTTCTTTTACTGGAAAAGAACAACAGAACACTAACTGTGGTGAATGCCAAAAAGAAAAACACCGTATCGGTTCAAAAAATGACCCCTCCCTCTTCTTTGTAGAAAAAGACCAAAGTATTCTAATTAATCCTGTCAAGGAGATTGTGGTGGTGAAGAGGAGCCAAGGAGCCACAGGAGCATGAACTGGAAAAGGACAGGCCATATTTTAGGCACAAATCAGAGCAAAACTGCCCAGGGGCTGAAGCCTTTGGAGTCTACTGGTACCAAGTGACACAAGGTTTGAACCGCAGCAGCGGAGCTGTTTCTGAGAGCTTTGATGTCTTAGGAGGATCTTGTGAAACATCTTCACCAGGCAGAACATGGCTTAGGTTGGTGCAGGGGATTCATCAAGGGACAAAGCAGTCAGCCAGCAAGTCTGGTCTTTGGAAGCCTTGAAGTTTAAATGGGCTTGGGTAGAGCCCTGCCTTTGTTTAAGCAAGTCCAGGAAAAGGAACATCCTGGAAAGATCAGGCCAGAGGCAGTTGGGTTTGAGAAAAGGAGGTTAGGGGAAACAAAGACAAGAATGAGGTGCTGAAATGGGCTGTGCCCTCCAAAGCATCCTATCTTTAAATAATCTTGGCTGGAACCCAGGATTCCTGATCATTCCTCTGGTTGTCAGGAAATATCTGTGAAACCCGCATGAAAAATCTGTTTGATTCTCCTTGAATCTGCAGCACCATCCCTGCTGTACATCACACTAACTCACACCCCTGTATAGTGATTCTATTTACCACTAGAACAGCTTACAATTTCCACAGCTTACCATTATGCATGGGGAAATTTATACAAAAACACCCCATCATCAAAAAGGATGTTACTGACTTCTGAAGTGAAGTACTCAGAAGCAAGGACATTTCTGTGCAGACTACGCTCATGCCCTTACTCATGTGAATGGATTATGATTGGGACTTTAATTGCATTGAACTCAATGGTCTTGGAAGTCTTTTCCAACCTTAATGATTCTATGATTCTTTTGTATAAAACCCCTATCTTACTCAGAAAATGAAGTTGCCATTTCTGCACAGTGAGTATTTATTTGGGGGTATTTGTTACCTTGGGCAATGAATGAGAGAGGAATCTAGTGAGGAAAAAAAATTCCCCATGTGAGTGCCTCTTGTCAGACAACCTCTTAGTTGATGTACATGTGTGGTGTCTGACAAAGACTGTTCTGAAATAATTTAATGTGTTGTATCATGAAGTCTCTTCTGAACGAAGAACATGGACCAGGAAGGCTTGTTTTCTCTCTGTGCATCAGAGACAGCTGATTACACAAAATCCTATCATCAGTTGCAAGGGTACCCAAGCTCTGAGCTCCTTCATTAAAAGGGATTGGGAATTCATGTCAAGGAATCCCGTTTCCCATCTTTGTCTTGGTCTCCCAAATATTTTAGGAAATGTGTATATTTTTGTCAGGCATTTTAGCATAGCTGGGAAGTTGTTCGGGCTTTTTTCCCCATTGTCATACATGAAATCCCTATTTGTGCTTGGTCTTTGCATATTAAGTACTTTAATTAATTAATTTTGAGTTAAATATTTTTAGATTAAATCTTAAAATTAACCCATCAGCCCAGGTACAAAAATCCAGTTCCATTATCAGTGTTTTCAATTGTTCAAAGTAGTTTATTAAGAGAGTTGCACCCTTCCCAGTTAAAAATTCCCCAGTTAAAAATCACTAACTTGCCCCTTTCAAACTTCAAACCACCGATACACCATAAGAACTACCTTTCCTGTGTTTACTGTATACTTTTACAAGTGTTTTAAGATGTGTTGGATGTATTTTAAGACCTTCCTTTTTTTATTTTAAGTGTTTTCACTTGCATTCTGATTCCAAGGCCAAAAAACCCCAGTTCAAATAGCCAGCAGCTATTTTTAGCCTCAGAGCCATTACTCTGCAGGCAAGCTCCATGGCAACCTGAATACCTGAATTTTAATGAAGGCATTGTAGCTCCCTTATCTCAACTAAT
>NW_008238959.1:1335669-1370871 GCF_000691975.1 Corvus brachyrhynchos
AGCCTTACTCCTTTTAAGGCGCCTTTAGTAATTTTTTTAAAGTCAGCCCAGCACTGCAAGTTCTTTTTCTCTACCTGAGGTCTAGTGCTGTCTCAGCCAGAAGATCTCAAATCCCTGCGCTCCTGGGGCATACCATCTACTGAGCCATAGGATCCCAAATTTTTATATTTTTCTAATTTCTGTAATTTTTCAATTTTTCTGTTTTCAATAAATTAATCTTTTTAAGAGTTGTCTCATTTCTCATACCCATCACATCTGGATTTTCTTTTTTGTGTTATGGAATGTAAATAGAATGCACCCAACACAGCACCTAAACATATACTTAACTTCAAGCTTCAGTGGAGCTACTCATGTGTTCAAAATTAATCATACTTAGACTACGTGGGTTTGTCCTCCTAACGAAGGAGCCCAATGGAGAAGGGCTGAGAACTCTACGGAACGCCAGTGGAGTTGGTCATCTGACTCCCCAAACTCTCTCCTAAACTCTATCAAAAAGCCCTGCAATTCTGGGTTAAGGCCCAAAAGAGATTTTTCAATTCCATGTCAATACACTGTGATTTAGTGCTCAGATCTGATGTTATTAAGTGAATGAGGCAGCCATGACATTTATTTGCTGTGACTTACAAAAAGAGAAGAAAAATCCCCTGTGTGCAAGTGCTTTGAGTGTTCACTTGGTTGTAAACAGGCCGTTCATTAAGAGTATATCTGTGTTCATTGCACGATTGCTCCACTTACACCCACACTGCACATACAGGATTTTTACCATCACTTGTTCTCTTTTCTTTGCACAGCATTGTCTGCACAAGGAATGCATGTCATTTAGAACATGGAGAATAATACTAAGTAAATAAAAACTTGATAGAAGGAGTACCAAGAGAAGACGTACAAAACATACATTGAGTCACTGGTCCCACGTCTCAGTTTCTAGATTTGGGGAAAGGAGAGCAATGGTACCAATTGCCTCTGAGTATTTATGAAAAAAACCCAAATGACATATCTAGGTTCATATGATGGCTGCATGTAAGTGGAAATTGACCTTTGGGTACATATGATTTGGGTAAATCTGAATCTGTTTTGAAAAGGATTTTGGAAGGTACCTGTCTGTTTTACAGACTGTAATCTGCCACTTATCAGCTTTTTGTCTGAAAATATCTGGCCATTATACTTATTCCAAAGAAACTGCAAGATTTGGGAGAAATGGTGGGAAAAGAGTTTTTTCTGTTAAGTTTTGGTTTTGCTTGATTCATGCTCAAACTTTCCTAAAATAGTCACTCTTGGAAAGAGAACAACTCTGGAAAAAGTTCAGCCAAGAAGGCTAAAGTTTATGAAAATAATAAATAACTGAAACTGGGCCTTCAGAATGGAAATGTTTAGATGAACTTAATATTAGTGCTTTTACATATTGGTGCTTCACTGGTTTTTTGTGTCAGAAATATAGAGTGCAGGAAATGAGTGGGAGAATATCATTGGGTTGGTTTTGCTTTTTTTTTTCCTGCTGGTGTACTTTTAATGAAAACAGGAAGAAAATAAAATATGACATGTACATTATGTGAGACTGATACAGTTCACTTAGGCCAATGACACATCCTTCTGCTACCAGTGAATCATTCTTGGTGAGTAAAGTGAATTACAACTGAAAGTTGAAAAGTTTTGTAAAATTTATACCAAGTATTCACATCATGCTTTAGTACATTAATACATAGTAAACCCACAATCAGGTACCTTCTGCTGTTGTGCAATGAGGGAGATGAAAAGAAAAAATAAAATCATGCAAGTATTTTAATTTTCTGAGGTTTGTAGACTGATGCTATTGACAACATAGGCATCAGTAAAATTTGGAGAACAGTTGGGGATAATAGATAAAATAAGAGCTCATAAAAGTTTTGAGATATCATTTGATATGTTGCAGCTGCATTTTAAAACATGTTTTTGCTTACTTGTGGTAATTGCTGCTTGGAAATACCAGTCTGTACAGCTTTGATGGTTACTTCATTTTCATGGAAATGCTCAGGCACTCAGTTAAGCACTTAACTCACAAAACTAACAAACACAGAGCTTTCAAAATGGCCTTCCAAAAGCATTTGAAGTATATATATTATGGATCAGAAAACTTGTGTGAGATTCTTTCTCTTATGAATTTTCTACTGACAAATATGTTCACAAACATTACTTGGAAAGCAAATAGAAAAGGAGTACTATTTATCTTGTTTTCCTGAGTTTTACGGATGTGAATGCCTAAGCCTGTTATTTGGAGCCTTTGCCTTCTCTCTGACAACGCTGTTTGATGGTCCACAGTTCAGCATGAATAATCTCCCCAACAGGAAAGACTTTGGGGTTAATAATGGGTAAAAATGTCAGAGCTCTGAGTTCCTCCATGTCTCTATTAGTGTCTTGAACTGCATAAAGCATGGTCAAAACCTGAAGGATTGCAATTGTTTTTTGTTTTGTAGCCAGTGGCCAACCTCTCTCTTGCTCCTTGCACCCAGATGGAGGAGAGGAGAAGCCTGCATGATACTCTACACAAGTCAGCGGCTGTCTGGGCAGAGCAGAATATAAGATGAAATCTCAGTCACTGATAAACACTGCCTCACCTCCAGAGACGCAACAGATGTATGGAATAAGGTTATGACAATCACCAGTCTTTCAGCTCAGGGAACACCTCTGCAAATGCAGCTCACATTGCTCTTTCATGGGATTTGAAAACAATTATCACCCGTCTCTACAGAAACCAAATATTTCTCAAGAGTCACCTCTTTGGTTTCTGTAGTGGTAATCTTCACAGAAGTTAGCATTTTTTGGGAATCAATCTTGTCACATCTGGCAATGAGTGGAGCTCATCTGGGCAACCCTCAGTGGCCCTCAAGATGCACCCCGATCTTCCTTCTGCTCCTTTAGCATGAACTTCAGCAAAAACCAAACTGACTTGCAGAACATGAGGACGAAATCTGCTCTTACCATTAGCTTTGTCAAAGGTATAAACCAAGAATAACCTGCCAGACACATCTGAAGGCCTTTGAACCTTGGGCCAAAATGGCAGAGTCAGAGGTCTGGCATGTAAGCAGGGAGTGGACTGAAAGCCCTGGCAGCCATCAGGAGTGCTCCTGGACTCCAAGATCCATAAATAATGGATGAGTTAACTGGCATGAGGGTCCAATTTATATGCCCATTATTGGACAGATTTTTCTAGCTCCGTTCTCAGGGCTCTGGACTTTCTGAACAGACTTCTGGCAAAAATTTTCAACATTTAAGATACATTTAATCTGAAACAGAGATAATTGTTTCTATCAATTACTAAATTACTTTTTATTAGTTACTTAGCTGGCACAGTGCAGTTCATAACTTGAGATTAATGTATGAAGCATTCAGGTCACTCTTCCTTCCTCAACAAGGAGGAGATGGAATCAAAGAAGGCAACTGTTAAAGCACGGAAAGTAGTATGGTATTGGGAAGAGAATAAACCCTCAAGAGAGTGAAAGGAAAAGAAAAAGAATTAAGGGAAATCAGAAAGCAAAATTTAAAAATTTCAATCTAGTAAATTGCATTTGTGAGGCCAGGAGAGGGGAAAGATTGAATCCAGGTCCAGTACTGGCATACACTCATCTAATGCCTCCGCTGCTGAACATCGCATAAGAAAACTGTGATTTTTTAAAGCCTCTTAAGTGATGTGCTTGCACATTCTTGTGACTTTTATTTGGAGTTGAATGTTTGAATTTCCCCCAGTGGAACTGAAAATCCTGCTCAAAGTACTCTGCTATCCAGACAGGCCAAGCAGCTCATGTGGTAATGTAATGCTACATAGATACAGTTGGTAAGAAGGAGGAGTACCAGAAACACTAATTTGGGGTGGGGGGAGGGAGTGTCCTTTGGAATTTTATAGAAATTCTTCTTTCACCTCAAATACTGTACTGGATAGTCCAAATTTAGTACAGATTTAGGCAATCAGAAGTTAAATGTTGATATATATATATATGTATATATATTAACATAGACACAGAACTAGCATATATTTTCTTCCCATTTACCATTTCTTTCTTATTGGTTAGACAAAGATGTCAATGAAAACATCACTTCTCATCTAATTTTAAAGTACAGCAAGCTCCTGGAAAGAGTAAAAATACAAGATATTTCTCTGACAAAAGTTTTGATAAGTCATGTTGCAAGCCTTCTCCACACAGTCACGCATTGTGCAGGGCACAGGAAGTTCTGTCACAAAGTTTCATTCCTGTTATGCTGGTAAGACTGTCCACATGAACGTGTCACCTAGTGATTCCAACTTTTATCCAGATTAATAGCATGTCTGTGAAAGTCCTTTGCTTGTATTCTATGCATATAGTACATAGGTTGTAAATCTCTGAATTTACATGCATGTCTATGCCTGAACTGACCATTTGTGGTTGTGCTCACACTCCCCAGGAGAAGGAAGTAGCTACCAACTCTTAAAAATGAATAGCAATATGCTCTTTTCCCTTTGAGATTTTTCTTCCAAGAGATACAGCTCAGCAGGGACCAAATGCTTTCCCATTAGCTTCTCTACATTTACAAAACATAAATTAATACCAAGCACATTAACACACAGTTCTACTAGATCCATTACAAAGCCTGGAATTCCCTCCAAGACAAGCATTGACGCTTTATTTCAGATTACTGTAAATCATGACTGGCCCATTTTGACTTTTGACTAATGAGATATGATACAGGAGATGTCCTTTGACTGGACAGGGTTAGATGTTTAGATTGACTTCTGCTGCTGTTGGCTCTGTTTGCAGCAAGAACCAACACTGCTGCCGGTTTCTGCAGAAAATGCTTGCTTCTTTTATGCTTCCATGGTCCTCAAAAGCTGCTGTTCCCACTGCCAAGAGGTGAGACCATGCAAAAGGGTATGATCTCAAATGATGAAAGTGCAATAAGTAGCTTTCAGAGAAGTGGCAATAAAACCAATAAACAAGACTCAACCCAACAATTCAAACATTTGATTTTCAACTCTTTCTGATTTCCAGCTTCCAGAAGTCCCACATGTTCTACCAACATTGCTTAGTGCTCAAGATCTCTGGAAATAACTACAGAATTTCAGTTTTCCTCTCTAGGGACATATTTTGTTCACTATAGTATAGTTTGCTATATATATATATTTAGTTTGCTGTAGTACACTTGCAAGTCCAAAACTACTTCTTAAAACAACAGTCTGTAGTCAGAGGCAGAGATCTTAGCTAATCCTTAGAGTCCAAGAAGTTCTGTAAGACTGAGTGGACAAGTCTTCACGTTCGCTGTGTGATAAGGCCTCTAAGGATTGTTCTGTATTCATGAATGTCACAAGCAGAGACAGTACGGAAAAGAGACTGAGCATGTATGAACTCTGAACTCTAATATGGATTGTGACAATCATAATAACATAGGAGGCCTTTTATTACTGCAAGGATTGAACAGAATGAGTGCTTGTGAGTGTAAGGTCCATATTTACCCCAAAGGAGTGACTCATCACAGCTACACACAGTGGAACACTGACCTTGTCCTGGTTTTAGGGGTTTGTTGGGGTTTTTCTTGTTGTTGTTTGTTTGGTTTTCTTTGATTTTTTAAAATTTGTCTAATCATAACCTAATTAAATCAGTTTCAGAAAGTTACTTACAGTTGGTCTAACATGCTCTCATGCTCTGGAGGCTGTGTTTCATAATGAGTGAGTTCCAGGGTATTTCATATAGTACATCAAATAAGCAAGGGCTTTTTGAATCCAACAACTAACTATTTGTGTATTTCAAGCCATCTCTGAGTTTGCATCCTGGAATTGCAGAGACCTGGCTCAAGGCTTTTCTGAAACTAAGCAAAACTCAGCTGTTCAAGACCTCAGGACTCATGTGGGACCAGGCTGCTCCTTCCACTGGAAAACGAGAAAAGTAGGGCTGAGAAGGGGAGTCCTGGGAGACAGTTGTGTGGGAATGTTGCCTTTCTTCCTGCTGCCAGGGGGGCGATTGGAGTTACCCAGCACCACATAAACCCAGCCTGTCCCACATGTATAAGCGTCACTGTCCAAAGCCCTGTCATGACCAAACCACTGGAAACAGATGTTTTACTGCCTTGGCAGGGCACTGTCCTAGACAGCTGCCCCCTTTGCTGATTCCTGAGGCTGGTATTGGGAATGTTACAATTTTTGTGAAATTTACTTACCAATACTTCATTTTCACATACAGAGACAAGATATCCAGTATCTTGGAAGGTAAGTCTTTTTCTGTTTGCTTTCTCAGTGCTTTTGAAGGTACAATGTACAAACAAGGTATCCAGTTGCAGACTATCACCTACCAAGGGTCCACTGCACTGGAATGAAATGCAAAAAATGGATCAAAAGTGAAAGCTCACTGTTGAAAAACTTGGGGTTCTGTGCAAAAACCAATGTATAATTTTCAACAGAGCAAATAGTTTCCACTTGTTGAGTCTCTGCTGTACTTATGGCCATTAGGGACCCAGTATCATTTCTCAGACATGTATTAGTGGATAGACCCTGTGCCCTAAAGGAATTCCAGTTAATGACTCCAAGGTCATTACCTTGTGTTCTTCCTATGTAAGCTCTCAAGTGATTTTAGTTGGCTATATTACCCTTTGCTTCCCCTGCTAAAAACAATCTTGCTGGCAGTGCTGCTTTTCCTCAGTAGAAGTAGCTACATTTCAATGACGGGTGACGTGAGCTCTGCAAATACAGAGCCAAATTCCACGGTAATGCAAGAGCATGTATTTATGACAGCAGTGGATTTGTGCCTGGTCACACTGTGGCTGTAGGAGGCTGACAGATGATAAAATTGTCTGGGGTGAGAAGCATTATAAAGTTTTGCTGATGTAGCTACGGTAGGCAAGTTCTATCGCAAATCTGTTTAAGGGTGTCATGCTAAGTCTTTCAAAATACCAGGTATTTACACAAATGTGTTTCAGAATTAATCCATAAGTTATTTGCCTTTCATCCTTCATTCAGTCCATTCTTCCCTCCAAAAAACTGATAGCTCATTATTTTTAAAGCACTGTTTCCTCCATTAAAAGCTATGGAAAATTGATCAGTGGTATACTACAAAAACTAGTATTTCATTTGGAGATGAAAGGGCCATACCTGCAGCATCATCAGCCCTGGCTTGGAGCTAGACTGCTATAAAATGGGTCCTCAAAAGCACTTGTGTGTGTGTGTGTGTGTGTGTGTGTGTGTGAAATTATCCAAGTGAAAAAGGAATTTTTGACATGTAAACAACTATTTGTCTCCTGCAGTCTTGAGCATAGACCCATTATCTTATCGTTCATTAGCAGCCTATTGAATTCACATAATCAGTAATAGTTTCTGGAAGCTGTTTGGCAAGCAGAGATGGAAATTACTAACTCACAGCTGGGTAAGAAAAAATGGCAAATACACACGTTGTGCTTGCTCTCTTCCCCCCCTCTTCCTTGGACACTGTAGATTTATTGCCTCACGGTATTCACAGATGATGTTTTCATAGTCACTAATGAGGTCCCAGCAGTTTTTTAACAATAACAGGACATTACTACTCCTAAGATATATTATGTGTTTTCCCCATTTTTCTCCATTTTGGTTGAATACTCAGAAGTGTGCTAGCTTAAAAATCTCCTGGTTTATTATTATTATGATTGATAGTCCACTCATGTGACATAAACGACTGCTGAGGTGTAACTTTTCAATTGCTAATTTGTGTAAAAATGTAAAATATAATATTTTAACATGCTGTTCATGGTTTTGTACATAAAAATGACAAAATACTTGTTTGGTTGTTTTTGTTTCTACTAGCGGAAAGGCAACAGAGCAAAGATCAATTTCCAATGGTGTTGTGCATTCATTTTTCCTCCCTGCAAGAATCTGGCTTCAGCCCATCACAGTTGATAGAGATACACAAGGTAAGATGAAAATATTTACTGGAAATAGTTAAAATATGTTTGGAGACCTGTGGTCCTTCTATGCTTATTCAGCAAAACCAATTAATTCAGATACTGATTCAGGAAAGCACATAAATATTTTTTTTATTTTATGCTCATGTTTTAGTTATGCTAACCTTCAGATAAGCCAGAGGGTTTTCATTTTCATGAATTTGAGCTTTAATGCATAACTCTTCTGCAATACAAAGTAGGTTTCATTTAGAATAGCTGGTAGCATGCTGCTTTCTGATGTTAGATGCAGAAGCTTCTGTCATTTAAGATCGTAATACTTGGAGGCTGTTCAAGATGAAGTCACTTTTAATGTGTGAGTATTTAATAAGCCATAATATGTAAACCTAAGAAAAGCTGAGTTTAGGAGATCAGCTTCTCATCCACCTAGTTCTCTGCAGCATGAATTTTGCCATCTTCTTTGCCTGTGATTTGAAATCCTTGCTCTAAAATGTGAACCTAACAAGTTTTCTGTTAGACAAACACTTGCAGCAAGCAACATTCATAACACCAAAACTGTCCAGTGTCACGACTACACCAATACCTACATGCCTGGTGACTTCATGGATAGGGGACTATGCGCACACCTAAAGTTAACCCTGGATGTGGCTTTTCACAGGTTTGGGATCAAAGAAGCTGTTTGGTGCAAATAAGTAAAGCTGTGGTCAGGAAAACTCCTGGAGCTGCTATTTTCACAATTAGCTCATGTTCCCTTCATAACACCTCCCAAGCCCATTAGGTCTGCACACAGACCTGCTGTGCTCTTCAGAGAGTACCTGAAAGGGAGGACAAAGTCCACACCCACTGAAACCAACAGGAGCTTTGCCAAACGTTTTGGGGTTTTTTCTGTTTCTTTTTTTATTTTAGTAATTCTCCTTAGTCTACATTCCTCTCCCCTTCTCTCTTCCCTTTGCTGATGATTTGGAAGGCAAGGCAGCAGGCCCAATGAATGAAAGAGGTCGTGGCATAGAGGGTAAATTCTCATAATCTGGGAAGCAGAGCAAAGACTTTCTTTGGTCTAATTTCTGTCCCTTTTGGGGTAACTAGATTTTGCCAGGAATTTTAGTTATTTCAAAATACTCTGTTCTATATTTTTGTTGCTGAGACATACAGGGATGAGGACCTGCAGCTCTGGTTTTGCAAACTTTGATCCTGAGTCTGTCTAGAGATCCTCATGGCCAGGCATTTTGTTCTGTTGAAGCTGGATTAGATGACAGTTAGTTGGATTTTAATGCTATAATTTGTAAGCATGGACTCTTCAGTCCCGCGCTCTTTTTCAATCAGCTGCCAGATTCAGTCAACAAATGGTTCCAATTCTGCCCCACCTCAAATTCTTCTGACGTAAATTTTAATGGAAAACTGTCACTTTGAAAACCCAAAAACTCTGTCAAGGAGCTTAACATTTCATTAACAGATATATTTGCAGCCATTATCAGCAACTTGCTCCTGGCAACATCCCCGGGCGCTCTCCTAGATACAGTGGAAGTCTGCCCTTTGTAGCTGTTAAAGCTGTAATATTTTCCTTGAAAGTTACTTTTAAGAGTCTTATCCCCAAGCACCCAGTATCTCCCCCTCTCTTTGAACTGCTTAGACCATTCCTAGTGACTGAAAAAGAGCCAGTCCTTTAGAGCAAATAACTGAAAAGAGCAGAGATGGGGGAAGAAAATCACAGAAACCTAAGGGAAAATAATTTTCTTTTTATTTGGAATCACGTCTCTATCAAGGTTTTTCTGTTCCCCTTAGACATTACATTCTCACAGCTCTTGATTATCTCACCTGCCTGACAGTGTTCAAACACACACCAGGTTTCCATTCCCATTTTGGAATAATTTTTCTTTCCCATGGGGCTCAGCTACAAAGGGGAAGAGAAGAATTTTGAGGGTTTGGTGATGCTCAAAATGAAGAAAATACCAAGTTGTTTAATGAGTGGCAGAACTAGTGAAGCCTTGTCCCCTACAGGATTGTCTTTGTTCTTCTGTCTATCACCCCAAAAATGTGCTCAACTTCCTATGACAGCCCTATCAGAGATAAAGAGCATTTACTGTGGCTAGTTCATGTTAATGCATGGGCTGACCAACCAGCTCTCTGCAACCAAAGAAAATGCACAAAGGGTGAACAGAAAATGATTTTCCCCCTGTGTTGTGAGGGGTGGGAGCAGACAGAGAACTTTTCTCCATCCAGCTGCCAGTTTTCTTGAGGTTTGTGAGTTTCCTACCCCTCTTCTACACAGTCCAGGAAATGTGCAGTGGATTCAAAACATGATGACAATTGGTAAAAACTGGCAAATACCATGATTACAAAATCTTCATCTTTGTACACAAAGATGATATTATTACATCAATAAAAAAAAGTGGGGATACAGTGCAAAGTGCCTCAGGCGGTGCTGTCCTTTGCAGTTGAAGTTACCTTGCTCCCAGCAGAGGCAGACACTCCTGACTCCTTCCAAAACTGCTTGTCCCACAGAGGCCAGGGTGTCCTCTGGTTATAAGCTTGTTAGAGGGAAGTTGTGACATTCTGAAGTTCCAAACACAAAGTGGTAGTGTGGAACCATCCCACAAAGCACCTGACTTGGAGTGCAGAACAAAGTACCAGGAAAAGCAATGCAATGCAAAAGTGTGGATACATTTCCCTGCCCCTTAATTCATATGTTCTGTAAAAGAAAAATGCTTTCTCCCATAAAGAAAGCTCTGAATCTCTTCTCACAGAGAAGTGATTTGAGGGGCTACTTTGGGAGGCAGGGTAAATTGTGGAAGGCTGGTCATTTGCAGAACTCTTGTAAGGGAAGTGTAAGGGCCTGAGGTAAATGTTTTGTTGGAAACAAACCCCTGTAGACCAAGGTGTCTAGGAAGTGTTTGCCACAGAAGGATATTGTGATGGACAGAACCTGCCCAGATTAGACCTGGAGGAAAGATGCTTGCATCACTATTTGCATTTTAGATATGAAGGGTATTTGGAGGTGTATGTCTTCCCCTACATGTCATGGGGAAGCTGTTCCAGGGAGGAGATGTTGAGGATGAGGATGTCTCTGTTTCTGGGTGCTGCCTCCCCTTTTTGGTGCTTTGTGAATTACAGGAGCAGAGATGATATGATGCATGAGGGCCACAGGATGGGACACAGCCTTTCCTTGAAGAGCCCTGCTCCTGTACAGCTGGTGCATTGGCTGCCTTCTGTGTCTCCCCTGTCTCATTTCCACTGTGCACAGGCAGAGGTTGCCATCCCATTTTAAAGAGAATACTTTGTTTACCTTCATAGCATACTAAGGAACAGCTGACACAGCCTGATAGTGGGTAGGATCTGTGGTGGGACAGCCGTGGATGTGGAGATTCATCCTGTCCCCATGTTTTCCTCCATTCTGTTCTATCTCCAGTGCTTATCAGCCTTGGCCAGAGGCAGGGGGGTGATAACATCCCCAGGTTTGCTGCAATATCGGCATGCCTCTACCTATACCCCATGTTCAGCTGCTTTTATCAATTTCTCGACACAGCCACAAATGCTGCCTGCTCCAAAATCCTACTACAAATCCTGTCATTGAATTCTGAGGAAATTATTCTTGCCTGGAGACATGTTAGCCAGGAAAGTGGCGTCTTGCTAGACAGAAGTAATATTTCAGCTGAAGTCAATCCAGCTTTTCCCTAAGAGCAAAGCAATTATAATTTTCATGTAAGTGCCTAAAAATGTGTTTCCCTGGGGTAGATGTCCATGCCTGTTTCTGGCAGAGGACTCAGCCAATCTTCATGGATGCCCATTGTTCTTGGCAGAGGCGTGGGGACCCCCAGTGAGAAGAACCCAGTGAAGGACTGGGACACAGATTTGATGGAGAGAACTCACTCCTTGATGGACCCTGTGCAAGCAAGTGTCTGCCATCAGCCCCACTTTCCCTGAGAGGAAACTGAAGACAAGAAGTAAAGGCTGGATGTTCACAGTGTATTTTAAACCTAAGTGCCCTGATTTGGAAAGGCATGAGGCAGCAGCATGTCCCATTGACTGTGGTTGGTAGCATAAGGCCCCTCATATGTCAGATCCTTTATTTAGGGCCCTAAATTTTGAACTTGAACTCCCAACAAGATGAGAAATATTAGCCATGGGTTGTTACTACTATGTGCGCAGCAAGAGTGTACAGCTGTGCTGCTGCTTGCCTTTCAGGCTATTTGTCCTTTTTCATCCTTCCAGGCAAACTCAATCCTGTCAGAATATTTTTTGTCCTGAATTAGTAACATCAGATGACTATAATACAAGTTCTGCTGTTAGCTACCATCTCTGCTGTCAGACTATGAGGTGTTTTAAAAAGCATCCTAAATGAAAGTTCATTTTTCATTTCAGAAGTGCATTTTCATCTAAAGAGTGCAACATCATTCTGCTGAAAGCTCAGAAATCTGCTTTGATTTCAGAACTACAGAACAGGAGAAGCATAGTCTTAGACTGAAAGTTTCTCCAAACTATGCTTTTTCTATTACAGAGTCAATCTGTCTCCAAAGCTCTTTCTTTTGTTTTAACTGGAACAGAGGAGAAAAGATTAATAAGATTAAAATAGAAGAATAATTTTCTCAGGTCATTTACTTCCTCTCTTTAGTTTTCTGTAACGATGGAGAGCAAGGCAGTTAACTTGTTCTTACTATGAGTACTCAGTACAATATAGTATTACCCAAGGAAAAATCTTTCATTTCAACTACTCAATTATTTTCTAGTTATGTCTGGTTTAAAAGAAAAGGCAAGACTGACTTGGCTCAGTTTGAAGAATTGAACGTGAATTGACAATTTGCAGATTTGGACACTCCCTGGCCTCCCACTCACAAATTCATAAATACAGGGATAATATGATAAATATATCTGCTGATCATTTGAGAGAATTTAAAACTGGTAGACCTCTGCTTGGAGACTTTCCTTCCCTGGCTGATTCAATATGTGCTGTTACCTAAAGTCCAAATCAGCCTCACACAAAGTCGCTGAAAGCTTTATGTGCTCTGAGAACACACCACACCTAATTGCAGTAGGACATGGTTTCCTCACCCTAAAGAGAGATTGCAGAGAGTTACAAATAATAGTTCAATTGCCCAATGTATTTCTAATGGATTAAAATTAACAAATGATATCTTATTTCTGGCCCCTTCTGGTGTAAGGTAATTCTTCCAAAAGCATACTAGATGTTCCAGTTTAGTGACCCTTCCTCTTCTCAGTGAACAAGTATACACGTTTTGTTGCTCAAGTCCTTCACACTAACCTTCCAAAAAGTAGTTGGAGACAGGACAGCTTTTGTCTTAACTGTATTACCTTTGTCCTAACTGAAATGCTCAGTTCTAGATTTACTTTCTGATGAGAGGAGTTTTGACAGCTGGGGGAACGGTTTTAGGCAAACTGAATTAAGTGGGGAAGATGTCAGACCACCTTCCCAGAGCAAGCCAGGAGCCTGTCAGGGACTACAGCTTCACTCACAGTGATACCAGCTTTTCATTGCCGTCATCCGTGTTTCTGGCCAGCATTGCTGGGGTCTGTCTGCGGCTACACCCGGCCGCAATGATCCTATCAGCGGGAGGGAACACCTTTTGTCTTCTTTCTTTTTTTTTCCTCCTTCTTTTAAACCTGACCTTCTTCCACTGCAGTGACCGCTTCAGGCTCCTGCTTCTGGTTGGAAGGGTGGGGTGAAGGGCTTCCTCTTCCTCCTCCCTTCCCGTCCCTTCCCGTCCCATCCCGTCCCATCCCGTTCCGTCCCTTCCCTGCTCCCAGCCCTGCTGCACAGATCACTTGGCTGGGACAGGCAGAGGGGAAGGGTGTTTCTAATGCCAAGTGCTTGAAAAAGACTGTGACAAGAGTTTGCTTGGTTCCTGGTTTGGGCAGAAGCAAAGCTCAAGGCAGGGAAGAACAAAAGGAAAAATCCCCAATCTCCAGTGAGATGCTGATGCCACAAACAAATCCAGTGAACAACAAAGACACCTATGTATCCTGAAAAATCTAAGAAGCAGTGGGAGTCCCACCAGCTGCCCTGAGGCAAAATCTAGAGCCCATCTCCCAGTTAGAGAGCTGCCAAATCCATTCCAGGCTCACTGCTACACTGTCCTTACCATGTTTCTAACTAGTCAGAACCATTTCCCTCAGAACCCTCAGTGAAAAAGGAATCAGAGCTGAGATGCAAGCACTGGGGTCTACACTGTGTAGCATGAAGTATTTTGAGGGCAAAGGGTGGTAAAAAAAGTACCTTCATTAGGAGAAGACAGAAGAGCACCCTCATCTTTTCATCAACTGTAAATGAAGGTGAGGGGACTCAGCCAACCACTTTTGCTGCTGCTTTGAATGCTGTGCAGCAGTAGAAAAACTAGTTGAATCTCACTCTCACCATTCCTGGGTAGCTGAGGTAGTGACTTCCCTCCACAGTTAAATAAAAACAGTTTTGTCTTAGACCTAAATCACAGTTCTCCACTCATTTTCAGGTCAGCCTTTGCAGTCTGATGCAATCGTGGCAAAACTTACTGGCTGCTTCAGTCAAAAGCAGGCTGTTTTGAATCTCCTGGATCAAAAATACAATGTTTTTGAACAAGTACTACCTGTTCACTTCCAAGAACACCACCAAATCCTATGCATGAGGGATGATATGATCACCTCTGACACAAGAAATGAGGAGTGGTTACCAGAGGCTACTCAGATAATTCTAAATTGCCCACATGGCATGACTCTCTTTGGGTGCCTTTCAGGAATGCTGCCATGCATCAAAAACATGGTCCTTGTCTCTGTTCTGCTCCTGGATGCTGGCAGAGGATTGTGCCAAGGGGAAATCTGCTCTCACGGTGAAGCCAGCACAGTCTGCTCTCTTTCAGAACACGATGGAAAATGTACTTCTTTGTTCAGCATTTTTACTGAGTGTAAAAGTGTAAAACCCTTGATGGTTTGCCATCTGGATGGAAACTGCTCCCCGTTCAGGGGAAGACAGGTAAAACACAGAGCATGTGTATTCTGAGTTTTGATGTGGAAAATATTCAGTCTCTTGGGTGATTACTGCCATATTTATGTGCAATAACAGTAAATAATATCAAAAGAATAATAACCTGACAAGCATCACTGCTGATATTTTGAAACCAAAGTGAGTCAACAGCTCTCTGAAAGAGGAGGCTGAAAAGGCACCACGTGTTAGGTGCAAAGTGAATTTGGAAATGCATGTCTCCAGTAGGGATAAAAGTAGGAAAAAAGAGGGCAGAAAAAGAGGGTATGTGTTTGTAGGGGGCAGAACAGCAAGGTGGTATGGGAGACTTTGTGGGGAAGATGGCAAGGAAAACGAGAGGATGTAAAACGGAGCAAAGGACTTTTGTGAGCTTTCTGGCAGATTTTGGAGCAGGTGGAATGCAGAGTGTTTACACAGTTCAAATTTCAATATACTAAGAAAACACAAGGAGTCAGGCTCTAAGCTGCTATAAAGCTCCCCTCCCCTCCTGCCCCAACCACTTCTTTAAAATCTGCCTTCAGATCTCAAATGAAACTGCTCTCTGCTGGACTGGTGGTGCTGGGGCAGCGACTGTGCCACCAGCTGAGAAAACAAATTTGAGAAAGAGAGTGTGCACTCAGGTTAACAAGCCTTGGGTGAGCGAGGTGTCCCCCCCCCCACCCAGCTTTCCCTGTTCTCACCTCCTATTCCCCAAAGCCCCTGGAAGCAGCGCACTTTGGTCGGAGAAGCCGTTAGGCGTCGAATGGCGGCCCGGCTTCAGAGAACCAAGAAGGGAGGAGAGGGGAGATTTACAATGTTCCAGTTTTGACTTTTTGCATAATGAAAACCAGAGGTCTAATGAAATACAGCAGCAGTGACACTGCAATGGGAGGGGGGGAAAGGAAAACAAATTTTTGGTATAAAATAAACATTGTGTACTCAAGTAAGGGGTCTATCTCTATTTCCATCTATCGATACAGGCATAAACATATTCTCCTTTACTAATTCAACCTAAGAAGATTAAAACCAGGTAAACAGAACACAAGATAGGTAGAAACATTTCCTGTTAGCAAATCGGTCCTCAGCAAAGTAGCTAGAAAGGAACATGGCCACAGGAATATGTGAGAGGCACAAAGTTGTTTTTTCATACTTATTAGCACTCAAACATGTTCTGATCCTGGTTATTCAGAAAGGGGCCAGTTTCTGGAAAAGTTCTTGATTCAGTCAAAATTATATTGGCCATGGGGTATTGCAGTTACACTTTTACTAGTTTTTAGGGAGAAATTCCTTCTCAGGGCTGGAGCAGAAGAAATTATAGAGCACATGTGACTTCCTTAGTGAGCTGGTTTACATCCTGTGGGATAAAAATAACGCTGTACAATATTTTCTATCATTGATACATATACTGCTTTTCATCTTAAAGCAATGTGGAAACATTATGATCAGGGTATATTGGCCAGTTAGAGGAGCTGGAAGACCTGTGCAGCATGCAGAGCAGCTTGCACTCTTCAGAGCTCCTGCACGGTGCATTCACCTCAGGATGCATAACTAAAATTTCTCCATGGTCATGAGTGTGGGGAAAAGCTGAGCGTGGAGAGAAAGGGACTGCAGCCTCTGCCCCTTTCAGCTGACACTGAAGTTCAGTTTCTGAATTGAATTCACAGGTTTGTTTCATTTTCAATTCTGTGATCCTGGGAAAATCATTTAACTTCTTTAACTTCTCCAGTTACTCATCCATAAACCAGATAGTTTTATTTGAGCTGGGAAGCTCAAGTAAAATTTCTACTTGAAATTTTTACAGGAACAGTAATATTAAGAGAAAACAATTGCCAGAACAGCAGTAGCATCAAGTCATACTTGCAAATCACAGAGGGCTTTTTTGATGCATGTTTGGTAATTCTATGCTATTTACTTGGATTTTGAGATGACACACTCCTTGACCACATGCCATATAATTAGTGATATATTCACTAATAAAGTCACAGTGTCCTGAAGACAGTGAAATACAGCATTGGAAATTCAATAGCTGTATCCTTCATCCTGTTCAAGGACTGTGAGCAGGCAGGCTGACTGACTTGCTGTGCTTCTGCTCTTAGATCATGTTTGGCTAATGCAAACTCAGCTGAAGAGCACGGTGCTGACTTTGGGTGTCCTAATACAAGCTCTCAAATTTGACAGCAAGGCTTGCCATCCATGGATTTATCATGGCTTCATGACTTTTGGCCAGCGCATTGAAGAAGACATACTGTGCTCTGCCTAATTCAGAACATACTTTGGAAAAGAAGCAAGTGCTTAATGGGCAGAGTCTGAACTCCTCTGGCCAAAAACACAGATTTCTCTGATCCTTTTCACTCTCCTCCCCCTCCTCTCCTCGAGGAATTTAGTACAAGATATCATCTGTGGACAAGAGGCGGTAAAACTGTTAAGGAACACTCAGCCACGGAGTCAAAATCCAAACCTGTGTTATTACATATCGCTCTTCGTTCAGTGCCCAAATAACAAACTGAGCCGACGTCTCCTTGTCCTGAGCTCTGTGTGTGGGTCCTGCTCCCTCGCTGGGACACCCTGTCACCCCAGGAGAGACTCAACCTCAAGTCTGTAAGTGCGAGCACTGTTGAGGAACTGCGAAAGCGGCAAAGTGAGCAGGTCCCTTCCTGTGAGCACCTCCAATACAACAGCACCCTCCACTGCCTGCTCGGGGTAGAGAGAAGCCTGCCTGGGTAATTTCCTCTGACAAGATGATAAAACCCAGCCAGCCGAGATCATTCTAATTACCACAGATTATCCAGCTGTTTGAAGAACACAAATTAATATAGATGATGGTAAGTAAGTGACTGGAGTTCTGCCATTCCTTTGAAAAAAAAGAAATTTTAAAAGGGAATGACATTTCAAAAAATGCAACCCACTTTGGAGTAAAATTAAAGATGAAACCGTAATTAGTCTACTGTGTATATTCTACTATGATATCATTCCAAAGAATGTAAAATTCTTTATGGTCAGGATTTTTTCCCTTGTCCTGTTATTTGACGATACTTTTTCAGTCTTAAGAAAATACAAGTCAGATGTGCTTTCTCACAGTAAACCTCAGCCATTTTAAGTTAGAGTGGCTTATAGCCAGGGAGCTATATGCATTCATGAGTCACAGCTCCTTACAGTCACAAATGCAGGACACTAAACATGGCCAAGCACTATTTCTAGGCTGGGAGGCCTTTCTGGAACAGCAGTGGCAGGAATATTTGATGAGAAAGTACTGTAAAAATAGACTAGTTTATTCCTTTTTTTTTTTTTTGTTTCACATATGTTTCTTCTACTTAAAACACTCATGACTGAGTTACATTTGCCATTAGCATTTCCTGGTGTAACAAGTGGAACAGAATTGTCACTGGGAGAGAGTCACCTCGTAAGCATGGAATGAGGTACACGTACCAAAAAATGTTTGTAAATGGGAGAAGAGGGCAGGACAGTGGCAGACAACTAGCATATCTAGAAGAAGAGGGAAATGGTGGAGATGATTTATACAGTGAAGAAAAAGCAGGTTCCTCCTCCAGCTCTGTGGAAGATCTCTTATCTCCTCCTGTCAGACCCGGAAGCTCTCCTTTTGGTTGTGATTTCTGCTGCACTGCAGCCATACACTCCAATTCCTGTGCTCTGCATGCTGCAAACCCACAAGTACCTCAGCAGCTTCTCAGTTCACACGGCCAAGGAGTGGGAGGATAATACAGATATTACAGACAGGCCTCAACGTCCTCAGAAGTTTCCTGACTTCCAGCAGAGAGCATCAGTTCCCAGCAAGGCAGACATATCCCACTGGGGAGGCTTCCTAGCACCAGCAGCAGGGAAATACAGGCAAAAGTCTCTGTACTGCCCCATCTGGACAACTCGCGCAGAACCTAAAGGAAAGGTGGTCCTTCTGACTTTACTGGTCTGTTGTTTGGTCTTTTTTTTCACATTAGCATCGCTGGAGCTGGTGACAAGAGCATGAAGAGGTAAAAGCAGGGATATAAGCAGCAGTCGAGGCAAAAGGAGGCCCCTAGTCGACACAAAGAAAAGGAGGAGGAAGATGAAGTAGCATTAGTAAGGCTTATCCCAAGAGTTTTGGGGGATCTTGTCTAACCCTTCCCAGAAGCAGAGAGCAGGGAGCCTTTTTGGGGTGTGGATGCTTTCTTAGGGGCTCTTGTCTCCAGACGGGTCATACCAGCAGCTCCTTACAGATGAGTCATTGCTTTGCTTGCAGACCTTGGGAAGAGCTCTGGAAACAATTTCAGCTCTGCAAAGCAGGGTAAGAGGCAATATGTGTGGCAGTTCAGGTGTGAGGCAGGGTAGCAGCTCTGTGACAGCCTTCCAGGAAAAGACCTGCTGCAGGTGCAGCAAGTGCATGAAGGAAAGTCTGTCGCCACAGCTGGATGGTCACTCAGTCCTCAGGGACAGTGAGTGGGGTCTGGGTCCAGCCCAGGAGCAGGATAAGTGCTCTCTAAGGATGCAGAAGGACATCTGACAGCAGGGGTGTGCAGCTGTGGTGGGAGAGCCAAGAACCACCGTGCCTCCCCCACTGGCTTTCATGAGGCTATGCCTGACCTGTGCCACAGCCAGTGGTAAGCTGGAGAATGTTGCAGAGGCACTGGGGCTGTTTCAGGGGCTGATAGGTCTTCAGCTGCAGCAATGTAGAGCTTGGCGTGGTTGCTTTGTACCAGTGTTATCTGAAGGGAAGGGGATTCTTGGTTCATGCCTCTGTGAAGACAGAGTCAGGTTACTACAGATACCAGAGAAAAATAAGACATCTCTGCAGCAAAACACACAGTTTGCTCTTTATTTAAATTTCAGGACTGCTGCCTAAATGCTTATCATATGTCCTATTTGTAATTAACATTGGAATTATCAAAGGGAGTCAAGCTCCCATGGAAAGCAGGAAAGAGCAGGAAATAGAATTCCCCATGGCTTCTTTCAAAAATATCAGAAAAAAAAGAGAGAAGTGTCCTATTTGATATTCCAGAGGCTTTTCACATAAACATAGGTTGTGCATCCAAAACTTACTTCCTGCTGCTCAGAAAACAAAATACGTAACTGTGAAAACCCCATGCTCGGCCTGAATTTTCAAAATGCCATTGTTCAAGATTTTTGGCAAGACTTTATCCAGCTCATATTGCCCACATTTAAGAATGAATTTATTCATTCTGGGACAGCTGTGGAAGACTTTAGGCTCAGGGTAAGAAAAACCTATCTTTCTAGAAGAGACCAAAAGAGCCTGTCTTGTCTAGTTTAGAAAAAAAATGAAGGTTGAAATGTGTTCACTTTTAATACATACATCAAGGCAATAGACACCAGGATGGTTGACAAGCTATTTAAGATAAAGATGTCAGAAAAACAAATAGCAATAGACTGGCCCTGAATGCATTACTGCTGGAAATTATGACATATTTTCTAGCAGAAAGGGCAGAATAATTCTGGTAAATCAGTACTAGTAGTTGAAATGTGAAGCATGATCAGCTTATGGGAAGGATTTCGTGACAAAATTGCCTGCACTAACTACATCAAAGATGACTCCTCAGGAGGTCCTTCTTAACCCAGGCTTCTCAGCTCCTGGTGATTTGGTCACCTTCCTTACTGAGTTGTCACACTCAGGTCTGCTGGAAGGACAGTTTCTAGAAAGTGTGGAGCCTTTCTGAGTGTTTTGCCTGGGGCAACCTTAAAGAGACACCCAAAAAAATCAACACCATGACTTGAAAATATCTGGGTTTTTTTCCTCTTTTCTAGAGAGCTATTCTTTTGATCACACAGTCGGGATCAATATTCTCAGACAGACATTGGCTTGAAAGGGGACCATCTGACACACTGGTAGGTAGATGTTAACTTGCTAACAGCAATGAGTTCTGGTGCTCCTGCCCTAAGGCTAATTTAAATGGAGTAATGAAGCATTCCATTGCCTTGAGGAATCTGAGAGAAGTCATTGAACTAGAGGAAGCAAGAGGAGATATTCCAGAACTACATAGGTAGGTCACAGAAGCCTGTATTAAATCCATGTTTCCTCTGGTCAGCAATGCCCAAAATCTATGAGAAGACAGCAAGTTATCTACATATTTACAGCCACTTGAGTGTGTGCACACATTATACACAGTGATTATTACACAGGTTATAACAAAAAGCAAGACAGGCAATCTTGACAGCAGAAATTCAGTCTGTGTTCCACTAGCATCTGCTGCCCTACAATACTGAATTATTTTCTGTTTTTAAAGTAGCTTTGAAACAGTTTTATTATAAAACTGCATATGTCCAGAACTGCCTCCAAGCCTCCTCATTCTTCTGGCTTTTCCATGATTCATAATACTCTTCTATCAATAATTTGAATTACAAAATGGTGGGATCAGTATCTGGGGGAGACTGAAGAAAGGTAAGCTGTGGGTTTTGGTTTGGAAAGGTAGTGCCTGTATCACAAGACTATTTTGTAGCAATGAAAGAAAGCAGGCAGAATTATGAGCTAACTATTCCCAGCATTTAGACACTTAGGCTATGTAGACTGGGTTTATGCAAACTCACACACATATACAGTATCTGAACAGATAGATCAACATGAGAAAAGATGACTGCCACACATGTCCTTGGTATCCTATGATGAAACCCATATGAAAGCCAGAGAGAAGCAACACATTTCCAGGAGCTGAGATTGGCATTGCAGAAAGATCACTCTTTGTTGCTCCAGTTATAATGTAAAACTGAGGGCACTCATAGCTGCAGAAGAAATGTCAGCAAAACATCAGCTGACCGTAGTTCTTATTCCTCTGTCAGCAAATGCACATTGCTGCACTCCCTGCAGTGTGACAGTCCTCCTAATTTATGCTCAAATCAGAGCTCTAAACAACAGTAATGGCCTTGCAGGGTAATTAAAAAAAAAAAAAAAGAAAAATAAAAAGAAAAATTATAGAAAGGAAGTTTACCTCTTTCAGACAGCTTTTCAAGCATTGCAGCTCCTGCTTGTTTTATGTCTTTGCTGAGGTCAGCTTGCATGGACTAGCATCAAGCACTGTTTACTGAATGCCAGAACTGGATGAAAAGCTCCAAACCTGGACTTTCCACACATTGAATTAATGGTATTTCAGAGGCCCATTTCAGGGGCCATCCATTGATAGGAACATGCTTAATTTTCTTCCTGAAGACAAGAATTTTGACGTAGCTTTCTGAACATCACACAAAGTTAAATTTTCTGCCCAAAGCAGCCGTACCAAAACGCAATTTACAAAATAAGGTGTCGGTGCATGAATCAATGAATAACTCAGCTGTTTGCAAGAACTGTATTCATCTGAACAATATTGGTCAGCTCCTTATATTGAAGAGTTCTTTACATTAAAGAAAGAAGCTCCCTCTATGTGAACATAGAGTTATCTTTAAACTGGTTGCAGAATTTATTCAGCCAGGAAAGCAACTGGTGAAGGATGTCTATCAGCTGCAGGCAGTCTGGTGGTTACAAGGCACTGGAGACTTTTGGTAGGTTATAAGGTCCTGCAGGTGACTGTTAAAGTATAGATGTGTTTTTACCCGTCACTGGGCAGTTGATTTGCTCACAAAGAAGCACATATGCAAAAATACCATTAATTTTCTGTTATCACTTAGCAGCTTTGCAAACAAAGTATAAAAGTATTGTGACTATTTGGGGAATTTGTTTTCCTTTTCTAATATTGCTTCTAAAATTTAATTAGGATCCAATCTAAGATCAACGGGGATATGATAACAAAATAAAATTATTTGTACCAGTGTGAAAACTTTCTAGGCAGGTGATATTCCTAGGGAAATTGTTTAGATGTTTTTTATAACTTCCAGAAAAGCAGACATCTGTCTATCAATAATAGCTGCACTGTTTCACTGAGTTTCTCTCCTACAGGTGGTCACTGTGGCTCTGCTTTGTGGAAACACTTTATTATCTTCTTTGTTGTTCCCATGCCATCTCTTTAAAAACTAAAAGTGAATCCAAGCAGAAGAGTGGGGTTGATTATTTTTGTCCATGTGAGGGAAGAACAATTCCAAAATACATTATGCACAGAGTACCAAAAAAAACCAACCCCAAAACAAAGCAACCAATCCCCAAAATGTATGGAGCATGTGTAAAGCACCCACAGCTTAAACTGGTCATATTGAAGGCCTTCCTTCATGGTCTATTCACTGAACAGATATAATTTATACACATTGATTTCCTGAGATGAGTAGATTTGGCCTGCCTACTTAAGTCAAGACTGGTGTCTTTGACTTAATTGGTGTTTTTTATGTTGTGTCATGATTCTGAGCCCACTGGTATCCTCACATGTTACCTATTTGAAGTATCAGTCCCACTCCAGTGAAGATTGTTGAATCAGGTGATTTTCTAAAATGCAGCTCATCTGGCCCTGTGGCATGCCTGTTCATTATGTTTCAAAGGCAAGATGAAGTGTCCCATCTTTCCAAAAGATTTGACCTGCTGCCAGGTGATCATATAAGCCTATGGGACGACAGCTTAAACAGTCTTACCTGAAACTCTGTGCACAGCCAATGGATCTGAAGATTCATGTTTGTGTTAGTGTTGTCCTTTCCAACTCCCTTTTTACCAGGTACCTCCTCACCTACCAAAACAATGCAGGCATTCATCAGCACAATAAATTCTCACTTTTCAGTCTTGAGGAATATTCCATATGTCCATCATTCACCTGGAGAAATGTAACCATAGAAAAGTTTGCAACCGGAAAAGAAAATCAGATCACTGTAAAACATAAACTATGTCTGAAGTTCTACACACAGAGAGATTTGATTTGCTTGGGTGAATGTCAGCCTTGTTTAAGATAGTGAAACTTCATTTTCATATTAGAAAAATGGTTTGGCAAGTTTGCTAAAACTGGCTTCAGTTTACATATATTATGCTAGTTTCCTCAGAATGGTGGTTCAAACCAGATCAAGGCACAACACAGGGTAGTCAGCAACCCAGGCTATGCTCTTTTGCTCAGCAGTGGGATTTTCCCTTCTTTAGGCTCATCACATCTCAGAGTTAACAGGAGGAGGAGGTGAGATCATGTTCCCTGTTGTCTACAGACCTAATGTTAGACATCAGCTCTGTTTCTTCACTTCTCACTGATTGCTTTCCTTGGCTATGGATCCAATAAGATTTAGAAAAAAAAACAGGTTTAAAAGTGTATTACAAAAAAGAGGCATTTTGATTTCAGCTCTCCCCCAGGTGTAGGTGTGTGGAATTAAAGCACCTGTGGCTTCCTAGAGTGCAAGACCCAAGGTCATCTTTCCTTTATGATTATGCCTTTTGTTCCTTCATTTTAACAGAAGATATTGACTCAGCAATGGTCATAATCCTCAGATTGTGTAATCTGAGGAAGCATAAAATCTTTCCAATCTCTCCTGTGGAAAATGCGGGATAACACAGTTTTACCTTTTTTACAAAGCCATTTCTTTCTTTCTTTCTTTCCCCCATGGCCTTTTATTGCCCTTTTAGCTGACCACATAAAGACAAGATGATGTGGCAGAATTCCCATAATTGGAAGTGCTGTGGAAAACATTTAAAGATGGCTTGGTGGCAAAGAGGGGCACAGCCTCTCAACTGAAGGCCAAGTTCAGAGGCAGGGTTGGCACAGGGGTTTGCACTGACCTCTTTGGAGCCATGCTCGCTTTCTGAATTTGACCCAGTCTTTTTAGCTAGGAAGTCAAACAATGAGCAAAAACCAGTGGTTATGAAACTGTACAGTTATTACAGCCACTGAGAACTCAGTTTGTAACACGCTGTAGTTGCAACAAAAAAAAAATCATAATATTTGACTAAATTACTTCACTTGTTTGACAGCTGATTCCCATTAAGCTTTTGTATGGATCATACCAGTAATCTTGATAAACCTCTGATAAGGTGTCCAGATGTCCTGGGTTTGCCAGTTTCTAATTAGCAGTCCTGGGGTCCTGTCAATTAAAGTTGGTGTTTTGTGCCCAGGGCCATAAAGTGAAAAGTTCTCTGTATCTGATGTCAATTCTTCAAAGAAGGACCCCCTCCTTACCATTGGATATTGAGTCCCAGTTGGAGAGACTGCAAATTTGATCAGCCTAACAGAAATTACAGGCAAGCCTGGAAACAATATTCTCTTGTGTATGTCCTAAGAAAGTGCCATTCTTCCTCCACGCTTCAACTTCGCCTATGGACAGATGTGCTCCAAACTTCCTGGGGAGAGAGAGGGATTCACCTCAAGATGACACACTCTGAAAAGTGGAACCATGAAAATTTAAAGTCCCAGGCCAGAGAGATACAGTTTAAAGACTGAAATGAAAAGGGCAGGTTGCCTACAACCCTTCAGACATATGCTGGGTGGGGGTAATTACATGTGACAATACTGGCAGTGAGTTCAACCAGACCTTTCTTTGCTCTAAATGCCCTGTGATCCTGTAAACCCCTCATCCTTTCCTCCCACAGCTCTATAGGATAGTATTTCAAGAACAAGCTGCCTTGATGAAATGGAGGGCTATCTAACTCTTGCCATAGTGTTTAAAATTTAGAGTTTAATTTAAGAGGTTGAGGTTTCTCAGTTTCTGTAATAAGACAGGCAGAAAGCCGAAGATACAAGCTTTTTTGTGATGAATAAGACTGTAACACTGTTTCAGTGTCACCCTTTGCTTATCCTCTACTGCCTTTAGTTTTTATCCACCATCACATGTGTATGCACATTGGAGTTCCTAATTAAAGTGACATGGCAGTCATCAGAAAATAAAAAAGCAGCTACAGAATCCTAAAAATATCAGCTCAGGCACAGCCTTTTCATCCATATTCATGAGTGGTGAGCTTTTGCTGACAATCCCCCTGTGTTTTCCATGTTAAGGGAAGGTGTGGCCCTGTGAACCTGCCAGATCAATTCCACTGCCACCTTCTTCTCCACCCTCTTTCCATTCTCCTTGCAGCTGCAGAAGAAATGCAGAGATATTACAGAGCACGGAGTCATCAGAGTCGTCTCTGAGATTATCAAGGTTCAACTCACATAAAGATTTCTCAACCAAGGCTTTAACAAGGGCACTGAATTGTCACAATGAGAGGTAAATTCAGGTGCAATGAAAGCTGTGCTCGGAGCCTGGATGCCCTGTGAGGGGAAAGGAGCAGCCAATCCCACGGGCATTGGCTGCTGCCAGGAGCCAGCACAGCACTGGATACAAACACCCTCAGCTCAGGGGTTTGGTGTGATTCCTCGGCAGACCTGGCTTGTTCCTGTTTAGTTTCAGCAAAAACTTACCCAGCCAACTCCACAGAGGAGAGCCTTCAATAGGAAATACAGCTTGCCAGGAAAGTTAGCTGGTCATGTGAAATCTCAGAAGGAAAATGAGGAGCCCCATTTGTCAGAGTTATAAACTGATAAAATTGGAACCCTGCCTCTAAAATAATATTAATGGTAAATAAAATGCAACTTTTTACCAAGCAGGCAAGCTAAACAAAAAATAAAACAATAAAAGTAAGGCTTCTGGATGTCTGTCCCATCATTGGCTCTATGAAGCCTGTTGATGTGAGAAGCAGAAGCCCTGCTCTGTAGAGATGCAGTTTTTCACTCAGCTAGACTGTAATATGTCCTTCGTGTTCACATTATGCCTTGGAAGGACCTCAGTGAGCAATTTCCACTCATGCTGCTGCTGCCTGGTATCAAGCTTGACACAAGTTTTGCATTCTTTTTTTTTTTAAGTACAGTGAACTGCTGTAGTTTAGACCACAGAAGACTATTGTTGAATGTGTTAGAAAAAGAAAGATTTATAAGCTGTGCCTTCTTTTTTTCTTTCAACGGATAAACGCGAACACCAAAATTATAGCACAAGCTCCTGAAGTCAAATAACTAGAAAGAAAGGTTAGTCCTCATGGCAAGAGGTACTAAGGTCTGCAAGATGTCTTTCAAATTGAAACTGACTGTGCAACTTGAAAATAATAGGGGTACAAATTAGCTGTATGTGATCATCTGCTTCTGTTTACCCAAAGCATATTCTTTTCTTGTGGCTTTTGCATATATTGTGTTTACAGTGTGAATGAGCCACACATTCCTAGTGTTTACCATCCAGTATTTGCCATTGGGAAGGTGGCAGTTAATGCTTGGTGCCTGATTTGACTCTAATGACAACTGCAACTGCTTATCTTGGGGCAAAAGAGGAAGAAGAATTTATAAACCACTTATTTCTCTCCAAAAATATAATATCCACTGAAGAGGAGCTGAAAACCTTCATTAATGCAGTGCCATAAAAAAATAAGCAATTGTAAGACTAAAACACATATTTGATAAGATTTATCCAGTGAACTAACTCCTTTTGATGTCCAAATTAGGTTGCACACCAAACGTGCTCCTGTGAAAATTTCTCGTCCTCCCTGATTTCAAAACATGACATATGAAATACAGTTTTTCTAGTCTTTTCAAAGACATAATTTGTAATTTTAACAAAATTCTAGGGACCAACCCAACCCCTGGATAGACTTACATTTACTATGTTCTTGACTCTCAGTAAAACAAAATACAAGTTACTCTCATGGTATGTTAGCATTTTTTCATCAGACCCTTGATGGATTCAGGGATTAGAGAGCAACAGGAGTTACTGAGGAAAGCTAAACAAAATCCAGGCAGGATCAACAGGCCTTTAGCAGCACTCATGAGCATCTGAGTTTGGATTGGGTTGTATTCATGGGGAAGATTCTTGTTGATTTTCATCTTGGTTGATCCCCCTCCCTGGCACCTCCAGTCTCCAGCACAGCATGGCACACCTACCAGTGCCTTGGCAGAGATTTCTACCACTGGCAGCTGTAGCTCAAACCCTGGTCAAGGTCAAAAAGGAAGAGTGACAGTGGGGATCTAAAGCTATTCCTAGGAGGAATTCTTTCCATGCCATTGGTATGCACACAAATACAGCATCCACCGCATGAATTTGGAATTCAGGGGTTCAGAGAATTCCCAACCACTCCCTGCAGCACCAAAGCAACCGGGCTGCTGCTGGTCAGGATGGCGTTGTGTGAGCAGAGCTGTGTGGGAGTCTGGCACGGTCCCGGGTGGTGCTCTGCCTGGTTTTGAGAAAGCCTGTGAGTCCATCCTTTTCACTACAGTTACTCTGCCACAGAAGATTTCGCCATAAACAAACATTTTGGCAAAGGCCCCCCAGAAAGTTTCCCAGGCCTTTAACGAGGGGAGGGTTATCCAGTGAACTAACTCCTTTTGATGTCCAAATTAGGTTGCACACCAAACGTGCTCCTGTGAAAATTTCTCGTCCTCCCTGATTTCAAAACATGACATATGAAATACAGTTTTTCTAGTCTTTTCAAAGACATAATTTGTAATTTTAACAAAATTCTAGGGACCAACCCAACCCCTGGATACTTACATTTACTGTGTTCTTGACTCTCAGTAAAACAAAATACAAGTTACTCTCATGGTATGTTAGCATTTTTTCATCAGACCCTTGATGGATTCAGGGATTAGAGAGCAACAGGAGTTACTGAGGAAAGCTAAACAAAATCCAGGCAGGATCAACAGGCCTTTAGCAGCACTCATGAGCATCTGAGTTTGGATTGGGTTGTATTCATGGGGAAGATTCTTGTTGATTTTCATCTTGGTTGATCCCCCTCCCTGGCACCTCCAGTCTCCAGCACAGCATGGCACACCTACCAGTGCCTTGGCAGAGATTTCTACCACTGGCAGCTGTAGCTCAAACCCTGCTCAAGGTCAAAAAGGAAGAGTGACAGTGGGGATCTAAAGCTATTCCTAGGAGGAATTCTTTCCATGCCATTGGTATGCACACAAATACAGCATCCACCACATGAATTTGGAATTCAGGGGTTCAGAGAATTCCCAACCACTCCCTGCAGCACCAAAGCAACCGGGCTGCTGCTGGTCAGGATGGCGTTGTGTTAGCAGAGCTGTGTGGGAGTCTGGCACGGTCCCAGGTGGTGCTCTGCCTGGTTTTGAGCAAGCCTGTGAGTCCATCCTTTTCACTACAGTTACTCTGCCACAGAAGATTTCGCCATAAACAAACATTTTGGCAAAGGCCCCCCAGAAAGTTTCCCAGGCCTTTAACGAGGGCAGGGAATTTGTACAGAGGAGGTTCTGACCCCAGCGCTGGGAGCTGAGCTGTGCAGTGCAGGATGATGGCCTCTAACCAGGAGCACTGGGCAGCAAAGCCTTCCCACCTATTGACACTTCTGACTTATATGATTCATTCCCAAGGAGACTTTCCCCGGGGAAACACGCTCAACGCACTCATACATACACAGACAGTGGCGCTTCATGAATCTGTCTCTGCAAGGCCAGTGGGGTGGATTGAGAACTGCAGTCACACAGCTCCTGCAGAAGCACATGTCCCACTCCTGAAGGGATCAGAAACCCCAGCTAACATCCTTAACTTCCCCTCACCGGCTTCTTTTGTAGCCCTTCCTCTTCCCCCTCCCCCATGTTTTGTTTTTTTAATTTACATTTTTCCTTAAATACCTGGGGCTCCTTCTTTAGTCTGACTTCCCTCAGGAATGCTACCAGCTCCATCTCCTTTCTGAACTACTGGACCTTGGCATCCCTCCAGCACTACAGAGTTAAGAAAGACATTTTCTATTCAGCAGCTCTGACTCCATCACATATGTCTCTGCAGAGCAGGTCAGAAGGCAAAGCCTGCAGAGTGCAATAATATTTGTACTGCTGTCTAATCCTAGAGGGAAATTGGTAGGAGGGAAGCAGAACCAGTTAAGAGAATGCCAAGTACCTCCAAACCACAGGGCTCTGCAATAAAAAGGGGAACAAAGAGAGATGGCTCTAACAATACCCACAGTGTTTCTTAATCTAATTATATTTTTATTCTTATTTTTGTCATCATAACAAATGTCCCACATAGGCTTTTGTTATCTTTTCCTCTTTCATAGGTAAAGTTGCTCACCTGGTTAAATAAAAACTGCTAGTAAAACAGTCCAAATACATAGCAGATGCCTAAGCATGCCTTGAGAAATGATTGCTGGAGACATAAAATCTGATTTTTTTCCTCCCCCATAGTTCTTTTCTTTTCTTCTTCCTGTGGTGAAAATGTACCTCTCTCAGAAATGTCCCTGTTTTCTCTTGAACTGGTGGTCCTGCTTCAGGCTTGAATTATAGCATATATGAAAGATGGAAGAAGGTTTACCCTTTCCAGCACCCAGAGTGAGAAGACTTAACAAAACAGTTCACTTATCTATTAGAAATACTTCTACTCACAAATTCTATTATCTTAAAAGTTGAAAGTAGAGGAATGAGCTACTACCTGTAGCTTCCTGTTCCTGAATATGAAACATAAAAAAAAAAAAAATAAATTCTTCCTGATTCTTTACAGGAGGACAAAAGTATCATCTCTAAGTCAAAAAGATCCTGAGTTAAAACTGTCACTTTAATTGTGTTGGTTTGTTGGTTTACGAGAAGAGAATTGAGCAAGAAAGAAATTAGACAATCTCTCCAGTGAGAAATTTCTGTAATCACTGTAAAAATTCTTGCAACAAGATGTTGGGAAGTAGTATCCTAGTAAGCATGACCTTGACTGTTTTCTTCCACTACCCTTCCTTGGAAAAAGCAGTCAGAAATTATGAAATGACATCTTTTAATTCTTCTCATTTCCTCTACAGAATAATTCTTTCAGTTGATTTCAGTAAGTCTTTTCCATCCAGAAAGAGCTTCCCTCAAAACCAGTGTGTGGTTTCCCATTTTCACTGGTTCTGATGAGGTGAAATACCCTGGGCTCAGCTCAACTGCCCAAAAGTCTGCCACTGGAGATGGCACTGAGCATCCCCCTCAGCCTCCTATTGCTGGAAGTCTCAGCCACACTTCAGAGCTCTGTTGTTGCATAAACTCTCTAATCCACTCAGCAGGATCAAAATCATTTGGGAGAGATTGCTGGTCCAGAACTATTGAAAATAGATCCTGTCATTCCAGCTACTGCTGGCTTCAGAATCACAAAAAATCATTCAAGAAAGGACAGCCTAGACATGGCTGCAGATCCCTCAGTCTTTGCAGACAAAATGGCCTACACAATTGTACACTCTATCTCTGCCTTTAACAATGACAGGAGGGCAAGTGTTGGGTCACCTTTTGGGTCTTTTTTCAATGTACATGGCATTATGGAACAAGACAAGAGCTCAGTTTTCAAGGCAGATACCCAGAAAATTTGCTGCAGAAGCCACAAGAATCATTAAAGTATTTATTTGGAGAACCAGCTTCAAATGAGAAGAGCACTTTGTTTCTGAAATGTGGAAACATTGAAAATATTTTTCCCTCACGTTTGGGTTATTTCAAGTACGTTTTGAGGCACAAAAAGTAGGAGCAGGAGAAGAATGTTATATAAATAAAGGGTCTTTCCCCCTTTCCTTCCCACTTCATCTTTAACAAAATCCTGATCTGAAAATTTCTCAAGAATATGCCACCATTCCCAGACTGTCCTTAAAATATGTTTGCTGTTCTGCAGAGAAAAAGTACAAAAGCATGATCACCATGAGGGGTAAGATTAAGCAAAAGAAAGAGGCAAAAGTGTCACAGTCTCTTAATTGAAGAAATAAGAGATTAAATAACTGAGTTATCATCTCCCTACTGAGGTTGGAAAGCTCAATATGCTGATCTTAGACTGCATTACATTAGTGCCTGTGTCGATATGTACCAAGCTATAGAGTCCATTAGGATGTAATGTGGAAAGAAACAGTTTGGTCTGAAGATAATATGTGAAATAGAGCTGTGGTGAAACACATTAAAGTTTTTTTGAGGATGGAGGTGAAAAGCAATCACATCATAAAAGAAAATAAACATTTGAAACTAATTTTCTTCCTTTTTCAAATGAACCCATGAAAACTAGATGCAAACTTTCCTCTCCTGCCAGTCCTGTGAAAGTTTGGCTTCCAAATTAAAGACAAAAAGGAAAAAATAACACAATAGACATAATTTTTATGAAAGATGTGGATCAGGATGCCACGTCTTCACATCCATCTGTAACATTATTAGCATGCAAGTGTAGGTTCATTTTTTATAAATCCCTGTTCTACTCTTATTGGTGATGGCAGATTTTAAGACATGAGATGTGCTGCCCCAGCCTGACAGATGAAGCTGAAATCTTTCTACTGCTTGAAAATAAATCAAACTAGTAAACATAAAACTTGGTGGAGGACAGGGGAAAAAAACGGTCCAAGGCATGTATTGTACCTGTCCTACTGCAGGGTTTGTTCCTCAGCAGCATCCATATTCTCTAGGACTCACCTTCATTTTTGCTTGCTGGCAATTTGAGCTGAGACCTTTGACTACATATCATGGGAAAACTGCCAATTCAGAGCTGTCTCAGAATTGTTCTGATCTTCCGCAACAAGAGGAAAAGTCTGGTGTTCTTCCTGAGCTGGACAGAGAAGGCTGCTCCCTGCTGCCTCCTTGACCTGGACCAGAAAAGCCCTGTTGCAGCTGCCTTCCCTGAAACAGCACTACACACAGCTCACAGGATGCCAGCGCAGCCAAAACAGCGTGCAGAATTTATCACAAAGCAGAAATATACAGGAGGGTGGAAGGAAAATGTTGCAGTGCTGTAGCCATGTAAGAGCCAGAGCACTGTCCATCTATTCTGCCTTACATTGCACTGGGCTTTGAAGGCTGCAGCCTGCTCTGTCATGACTGCATAGAGAATTTCAACTTGAGTTTTGGCCTAGTTCCAGGCTAGATGAAAGAGGCTAATTACTGACAGGTTTTTGCAATACCTTTTACATTTGAGTACACATTTATGTCACAAGTCACCTAGGTCTTCTCAACCGATTTAATTCTCATGATGTACTGATTAAAATTTAAGAAGGCCTGGTAGATACACGTGGCTTGATTTTTCAAAGATGCTCTGTTTCTCACAAAAGAGACTGCTTGCTCATAAAGCTAGAATAAACACAGGAGCAATAGCAGGCAGGAGCAAAGAGCCAGGAATTACAGCGCACAGCAATCAAACCCAGCATAGAATGACGTGAGGTTTTCAGATGTGTTAGGGTGGCTTTGAAGGCCTCACTATTTTTAGTGAACTGGTAGAACACCCATATCACCACATAGGATAGAACACTTTTTCTTCTAAGAATAAGCTTGTGTTCTACAGGTCTCTGGGAGATCTTTTCCTCCTAAGTGCTGCATCACATGAGGAGTTGGGGTATGGACCAGCTCTGCAACCAGATGCCAACTTCTTTGCTGAGTCACTTCACAGGGTCACACAAGAGCATTTTGCTCTGCTAATTGTTGTGATCTCATTAGCTCTTCTCATTCACAAGCATCTCATTCACTCACCAAAAAATGTATACACAGTCCAGTCATTATCCCATTTCAGTTGCCTGGATTTTAAGCTCTGCTCTGTTCCTACCTGTTCTGTGATGGGATCAAGCCTAAAACAAATCTGCTCCTGATTCTTCCTGTCAACAGATGAAATAAAGACTGTAAACTATCCTCTTCCTAATCTACTATTTCAGCATATTAGCTAACATAAACCTGTTCCAGTGACCCATGTAATAGCCACACTGACATTTCATGCTTGGTTTCTCAGTTCCATATGTACGTGATTAAAAACTACAAGGTATTTCTTTATACAATTCTATTAATAGCTCGAGGATTTTTTTTTTCTTAGTTTTTAGGGTAACATGCTCTGAGTTTGAAGGGCAGCTTGCATTCTGGCATCAGAAGCCACTGCAATATACATTTCAGTTTCCTTCAGTCAGCCACAGCAAGAAAATTGATGGCCTGTTCTCTGGGACTCATGTGCTCCTCCTTGGCTGCTGTCTCCCACGCTGCTGGTGTATATCTGCTGTTTTCACTCGAAAAGAATGCAGGACATTCAAGCTATTCCAAGCAGCATCCTTGATGTCTGGGCTTCATGGGAATGTTTCACACCGCAGTTACTGCTAACTGCTAACTTTCATACCTCGGCTGGTTCTTTTGGCAGCTCCCTCTGTTTTGTTCTCTGGGCAGACACAAGCCAAAGCAGCCTTTGCTGCAAACACGAGGTTCATCACCACCTATCATGTTGTTGCCGACTGGGAGACCCAGCTGATGGCATCCTGCTATGTGGAAAAAAAAAAAGAGGGAAAGAAAAATAAATAGAAAAGAATTTTGAAAAAATAAAATCCGTCTTTGCTGTGTTCTCCAGGAAAGGCTTTCAACTCATTCAAAGGAATAACTTGGAATTCAGCACCTTAGTGCAGTTAACTGGTATTTAGGAAAATGTGTGTGCATGTACAGGAGGAGGAGTAAGGAGACAGCAGCTGTGTCTGAGAAATTCTGACCCTCTTCATCATCTTCTCCATGTAATCAAAAAGATTTTTAAAGCAGTTGCTCTCTGAAGAATGACTGGAAAGTCTTGGAGGAGGTAGGGGGGCCATAAATGTACCCTGCCACCTCTACCGCTTGCACATCACTTCTGTGGCTAGTGCTGTCTGCTGTTAGGAGGTCAAAAGTCAGGCTGGGTTAACCATTTTTTATGGTCTTAAAGCTGGCAGCACATCAAAATATCCTTAACACTGCCTTGACATTGCAAGAATGAAGAAGGGGCATGGGAAGAGAGGGTTTATATTTGAAGCTGTTCCTGTAGTTGATTTGATTGATACCAGAGAGATAAAACAAAGCTTGGACTCAGACTGAGCCTGTCAGAGTTCATGGGTCTTCAGATGGAGAGCTGGGTTCAACTCCTCAAACTAGGGGCTAAAAAAAGTTCAGATGCCGATCTGGTTTGCAATTTCCATGTAGACCGTGAAAAATTAGGGCTTTGGACTCAGTTCACATGCTGCACAGAAAATAAACTATTGTTTATGCCACAATGAAAAAACCAAGATAATTATTATTAGGAAGCTGGGTCTACGTTCCATTCAAAAACTCTGAAAAGCCCACAGGCTGTGGTGAGAAGAAAAACAGAGTAGGAGAGGAGTCTTTCAGCAGATTATTTAACAGACTTTTAATGATGTTTTTTTCCTTTCACTTGGAGTGCTTCTTTATACTGAGATAGTTGCAAAGTGTCATAGAAAAATCTGCTGAGCACCAAGTCTTTCCTCAAAACATCTCAAACTCATCAGCAGCTCTCAGAGAGGGGAGCCTGCCTCCAGCCCTGGCAGGTCTACTGCAGCCACAAGCCAGTTGCTTGCATTCTTCCCATCAAGATTTTGAGAGCTGTCATCCTGATGTCACTCTGCAGTCTGGAGGGAGAGGTGCACATTTCCAGAAGGCAAGACAGATATTCAGCTCTGACACAGAGTAGTTCAGCACAGAGCACTGAATGAAGAGTGTGTTTGGGTTATCTACATTCCTCAGGACCTCAGTAAAGACACCCAAATCAAATGCCATTGTTCTTCTGTAAATACTGAATGGATTAGGCATTTTTGTCAGCCAGGAATTGGTGTAAACCCAAAGAATATAAAGCCGTAAAGAAACAACAGATGGGGGGGG
>NW_008238959.1:1370931-1387049 GCF_000691975.1 Corvus brachyrhynchos
GGGGGGGGGCACAGGGAAGGAAAAAAGAAGGAACTGGGTTCAGTCCAGTTCAGATCTTTCCTGCTAGTATAATCATCATCTCACTGACAGAGAAGAAAAACACAAAGGCATTAATGGCTTGTTTGAGGCCACACAGGAAGCCTGAGAGAGGACTGAAAACTGAAACCATATCTTTAGCATCCAAATCCTTAACCACAAGACCATCTTCCTTTTCATAGCTGTCTGTCTTGGGGAAGAGAAATAGAGTAATTCTGAATCCCAGGGGCCAATACATTATGTTACCATGACATGCAGAATCAGTGCATTGTGCTGGCGTATTTTTTGTTGCTTGTAATTACCTTAACAGGGATCACTGAGCTGCATTTATTGGAGGACCAGTACATAATTCAGTGGAGGTAATATGTCTTACCATTTCATTTGACCTATAAATGAGCTCAGTGCTCTCTAAATCTACTGTCCAGTGAGTAATGGCCCGTATTGCGAAACCCCTCCACAATTTGTCATCATCTGCAATATATTTTGAATCGGCTTCTGACAACAAAGGCTGCTGCAGATGAGGCTGAATGACACATCTGGCTAGAGGAAGCTTGGACATACTGCCTCTATGTCTATCTGGCAATAATTCCTCATGTTTCTTATCACTCCTAGCACTTTTAAAGATTGTGAAGGAGTGGAGAAAGGAATGAGTTTTCAGAATTTTTTTTTAAAACACAGCAGTCTACGGATCAAAGGTGAGGTGAGACAAGGCCAGTAGAGAGAGGTAATGCCTTATTTTAAGTGCATAAAATAATAACATCTGGCCTAATAAAAGATACTAGCTCCGGCCTGTAGCCTGGCTGGAGGTCAGTACCAGAATGCTGCTCTGGTGTGGTACAAAGCCTTCGCTACCTCGTGTTGCAGTCATGCACACACCACTTCTTCACAACCCTCAGAAGAATACGAAGCCCTACACACTCACTTCAACATGCAAATCAAGAGGTGGAATTTCATCAGCCCACACTGAAAAACAAGTATGTCAGCATGGCTCAGGAAAATGACATGTCTTCTTTCACATCCAACTGTGTTACTAGAGATTTTGTGAAGCATATTCCCCCAGTTATAGAAGACACATGTATTCATGAGGTCCTGCCCATGTACCCTTTCCTATTAGTTCGTGCTCTTGAGTAATTCACAGGCATTTCAGGACCTTCTGAAAACTGCAGAGGTGCTGTGACTAAACTTCATGCAAACACGTGACTATTGGAGGCCGTATTGGAGGGCTGGCTGATAGCTTACAACTGTGTCTGCTATTTAACCATAAATCATTTCTCTGTGTTTGAAGCGCTAAGAGAAACCACATGAAATGCAATGAGAGAGATGGTGTCAAACTTTACATGCAGGAAGCACCTTACACTCATGTGAGAATGAAGTAGCTGACCCACACATCTTCTGAGGCATGCGGGGAGTGTACTCTGCCTTTGTAGCCTTCGCCTCTCCAGTCTTGTGCCTGTTTCAGGCTCAGGCCTCAAAGCTGCTCAGGAAGCATTTGGCCAGATGCAGAGATTATTTGCTAAGCATCCTGGAAATATGCAGTTTTGTGAAAGTTGTGCCTGGCAGCTGCTTCCACACTTCCCCACCAATGGAAAACAAATGCAAGTGCCAGAGGCTGTTCAGTAAAAGTTCACTAATAAACTTCGAACTGTATGTTATAGGCATCCTTGTTAGCCAGTGTGTGTTGTGTTTGGCTGTAGAGGTACCTCAGCTTTCATTTTATGCAAATGAACCAGTCAGAGCCATCTGACAAAATCTCGGATGGCCTGGCAGTATGGCTTTCTGGACTCTGTTGCACATGACTATATACCCAAATTAAAGTCATCAGAGTTTGGTTTCTCTGCTGACATACATTTCACGAAAATGGAAGGTCTCCCCATATAGGCTCACAGTACAGAGACACACAGACACCTGCTCTGGTTCCAGATTAAGAACTTTTAGTATTGAGAAGAAGGCACCTCACTGCCAGACTGCTGCAAGTTTAACACCATATTTCCCATTAACTGTGTCATATTGAGGAAAGCCTTATAAATCTGAAGAAATCTATAAAGGGACGTTGCCTTAAATAGCTGTAAAATTTACATCAGCTTTAAAAAACTTAATCCAGATGTTTGTGACTGGATTAATTACTTGTAAGTGTTCGGGTAGTGCGAGTCAACAATTTCTTGCTTGAAAGTTGTTCACAAGGGAGCTACTTTCTCCATGCACCATTTCTGCTGTGTAATTCATCACTTAGGCCCCATAATCATGTTTCTGATTCCTTGCTGAGTAACTAAACACATTCAGTCCTGTGGATATATTTAAACAGGAACATAGGGAAGAAACAAGTGAAAAAACTCGTGAACAGACAAAAAGCACTTTTCAAACATACTAACAACCTAAATTAAAACAGTCATGGCCCAAACATTTATGCAAATGAAGTCTTTGCGCAATCTTTGAAATCTGTGTCATCAGTTAACCACAAGTTTGGTGGAGCTAGACAGGAACACGAAGAATTTGGATAAAAATGCCACTCTTAGTAAAATCAAAGGTGTCAAACCTGTTCTGCTTCAGCAGAGCACGGTCAGTATAGCTATCTCTAGGCAAAGAGAGAGAAGAAAATAATCACCCTTCTCCTGTGTAGTTCTCTCTCCCATTAGACTGAGGCAGTTTTTGTTACATTGATTGAAAGGTATACTTGAGAAAGGTACCGCTTAGGTCTCATTTCACTATAAAAAGTCCCTGGCATAAGGCTAGCTATAACTCTTCTAAACTATCCATTTTGAATGACTGTCATTAGGAAAGAATTTAGTGGCTTTGCATTTCATATAAGGTAATAGTTTCTAGAGGATTTGGGGGCAGCAAATAATAACTTTAAACAGTCTCAGGAGAAGTCTGGATGACGTACACCATTCAAAGCACCTGAGAGAGTCTGTCTTTTACCACCAAGTTTAAAAGCATCTATTAAAGCATCTATTACTTACCTTCTTGTTCCTGTCTAAGCCAGTTCCTCTAACACAGATAGGGAGAACTCACCCTGTATTGCCCTACCATTGCCTTCTCAGTTACAGCTCACACATATCTTACCCAAGTTACCAGCAGAGAGAGATAGGAGCTGAAAAGCAATAGAGTGGACACTCCTGTAGAAGCCCTGGGGGCATTTTGAAACTAAGCCAATTTTTATAGTATTGCTTCTTCAGCTGATGCTTTACAAATCAACATCTGGTGTGGTGATAGAGGGAACACTCTCAGAAGATTTGAACACAGTTCTTGTGACAAAGTGAATCACTGGATCCATCCACTGACAGTTTCCACAGCCTTCCAACTTTCCATGGTCTCCCACCGAGGAGAAAAAGTATTTCATGCTGTGTGCTGCTAATGGAAGCACTGCACAGTTTTATTGCATGCTACTGTTGAGCTTTCATGGAAATATTGCAGAAGCACCCAGTTCTCTGCATGTGTGGGCACATGTGATGTTCTTTGAATCTTTGGAAATAATATACAGATGAAAAGTCCTGGGAATAAAATGTTATCAACTGAAGGAGAGTCAAATTTTCCAGGCAAGTCCAGGTCTGTCCTTTGAGTAAGAAGGAAAGGCAGGCAGAGGAAGCAGACAGGTTTAAAGGGCCAAGCACTGTAGCATTCGATTCCAGTAAGTTTGCATGGGTTGAAAGTGAGGGCAGTGTTTGTCACATGGATGGTAGTGCTTCAATCATCTCACAGCTCTGACCACAATGAAACCAGTGGGACACACTGAGGAACTTTCTTCACTTCTCATTGCTTAAATACTTTTTAATACAAAAAGCTCATGATAAGACAGCAGATTTTTAGTATTTCCAGGATGGCTCTCTACTCAAAACCACTTAATCTTAGTTGTACTTGGAAGATGGATAAAAATAAGGAAGAAAATAACTGGGTTTGGAAGTGCTAACATGTTATTTTACTAGTTTTCAAATACTTCAACTAACATAGCTGGATTCCAAGAGCACTCCAGCACAGGCCACAAAACCAGAATAGGATACACACAATTTCTAGGCGGAGACAGATAAATAAATCTTACTATAGTACACACTAGAATTTGGGTGAAAAAAGTACCTCCCTCTCACTCCATTGTGAGAGTCATAGCCAGAATATGTGTTCTCTGTTCTCGTTCTGTCTTTTTATGATTCAGCCATCTAAATTCTCATATAATGTGAAGTAGCAAGAGGACAAGACAAGGAAAGGCAAACTGGAATTAAATGCAGCATTCCTCAAGGAAAAATGTCTGTTCTGAATCAGGTAAAGATATGATGTAGTCTTTGTTCCTCTTGACTCCCTGATGAATAACCATAGTCCACGCTGTAGGACATAGATTACTACTCAAAAGTCCACTTTCTGTTTTGCCAGCAATTCCAAATATACACATTCACTTTTAAGTCAGCCCAAAACAACTTATTTCTTTTTGCCAGTTGGCCAGAACACCAAACCCTCCAAACCTCAAATTATTTACATTTTCCTTGTCTCCAACAATGAGTCCCACCAGAGTAAGCAATACATCTCCCGGGATTACACTGTTGCCTTCATCCATGACCACTTCATGCACTGATTTTCGTCCATGCTTTATAGAGCAGAGTTCAGGAGAACAACTTACGGGAGAAATAAATTTCAGGTCCTACCAAATTATTTCAAAAGAAAACTTGGGTGTAAAATCAAGGTATTTATCAGACCCAAGAATCTCCAAAATGACAAGAATCACTTTAAATATGGCTGTTTCATCTTTTGGGTCTTTATTAAGCTGTATCATCAAGATGGAATGAAAGAAATGAACAGTGAAGTGAACAGAGAGGGTGGTAAGGAAGCTCTTCACTAATGATAATATCTGTGTTTGAATTGCCTACAAAGAAGACTTTTAAATAGAAGGAAGATGTGTAAGGGAAGAGAAGAGGTGCAGAGGACAAGAACAGCCAGTTGCAGATAGAAAAATGCTTTTTACATGTTTTTCTTCTCATTCTTGGCCACAGACCTCTGAGGTGATTTAAGAAGGGTCTAGAGCTCCAAAAGGAAATATGCTCTTGTAAAACGGATAGTACAGTTATGGCTGAGCAAGAAGTTCTGTATCCTTGGAGACATTCTACTCTATTCCCCATTACTGAATTTTTCTGTATCTTGCTCTGAAACTCAGAATGTGCTTTAGAAATTTGATTGGACCTGGTATGGTTTTGATTTTGCTCTTGGTCCAAAATTTTCAGCTTGCTGCCTGTTTTGGGTCAGATTTTAACAAAGCATAGGACATACTTCAGTACAGCTGATATGAAAAAAAAGCTTTCTAAATTCAGTTACATGCATAGTTGACCAGCAAACAAGAAATATTGAGATAAAAAAGGGTTAAAAAAAAAACCAAACCAGCAAAAGAAGAAAAGAGAGGCAGTGTTTAATACAAGTAACTGTACTTCAGGGGAAAAGGCTACATTTACAATGGTGTTGCAGGAGACAGATTTGCACACTGACGCTGCCTGCCGGAAGCTCTCCATCAGGAGGTGAGCCGTCCACCTCCAGAGGAGATTCCTTTCCAACACATCCCTCAGTTCCCACCTTGAAAACTGTTTTCCACTACTCTCTTATACAAGAGAGCACCAACACCGAATTCATAATGGAGGACTTTCCACACTTTGGGGTGTCTCCCCATATTTGTCCTCATGCTGCACTATTCTCAGGGTTACCGGACCATCCTTGCAGCAAGTTTTCAACCAGATGGTTGTCCTCAAATATGGTTACTGAACAGCACGTTAAAGAGTTCACAACAGAATATGTACTGCACGTATAAACATAACATGAGGAATGGCTAGGGATGTAGCCAGAAGGAATAATACTGAAACTGAAGGGGATGTCCCACTTCAAAACCTCACTTCTTCCCCCTTCATTTCAAGGATTGAGAAACAACCTTAAATATCAAGACAGAATTTTAATCTTTATGTGAAGTATTTATTCTTAATTTAAAGTTCAAACCCCTAGACCGTAGCCAACTCTCATTAATTTTTATTTGTAAAAAATTCATATATGACAAAGTAAATATAAAAAAAAGTAAAGCTATGAAGATCTGGATAATTACAGCTGAGTCTCACTGACACCATAAATCAGGAAAAACCCTAGAAATACTTGTAACTATGTCACTCTAAATTTCCCTTTGGGTATTCTGTGCATTATTGCACACACTCTCTCTATAAATGCAGATTTAAAAACCCCATGAGTTTCAAATGGCACTTTATGATGGAGCCTTTAAATCATTTCTGAGAATAAGATCAATTTAAGCATGCAGAATTTTTATTAGTAGCACAAAAGAGGAGTCCAGCTGTTCCTATGGAGCAAGTGTGTGTGAACCAGGTTTCAGAGCAATTTCTGCTGTGCCAGCCACGGCGTTAAATGTTGGCCAAGAGGGACTTTTGCAGAATGGAGCAAACTGAGTGTGCAGCACAGCTGAGGCAACACTGCCTCACATTTTGCATTTCTTATTAGAGTGACCTAGTCCCTGAATCACCCAAACAAGCCTGTCAGAGCTCTTGATCTCACAGCAGCAGGCACTGTGCAAAGCACAATATAAAACGTTCCTCAGGCTCTGAGAATATGAGAGAAAGAAGGTGGGAGTGGGAGGTGTCAAGTCTAAAGTATTTGTCCATCAGAGAAGAGCACCTCAGTTCCGGGAAGCAAAGAGTTCAGCCATTGCAACCAAATCACAGTCTGGCACTTTATCTGTTTTAACCAAATGTGTAAACACTGGATTAGGCTGAATTTTGCAGTCAAACTGATGAGCTCACTCTTAACCACCAGGAATATGCCTCCTAATTTGGGAATCACTATTACAGTGCAGGTAGCTAAGTCATCACAGGGTATCCCCCTGGAGCTACTAGATTTTATACCAGTTATGAATTTATCTACCCCTGGAGCCTTTTTTATTTCCAGCAAAGCATTCTTCTTCCAATGAAATATATGCCTTTTTAAACACATGAGGAACATTTACCAGAATAATTGATCTTTTACTCTGAATGTTAAAAAAAAAAAAGTCAGACAGAAAAATGAACTAGGTCTGCCCTAGTTGGGCCCTGATGGCAATTCCAGAGAGAAATGTTTTAATTGCCAAAGAAAGTCCCTTTTGCCAAAAATCATGTCTTTACGGAGCTTGTCAGAAGTTTTCGGTTTCTGTCCAAAAAACTGCCAGAGTGAAATCCAATCACTGATGACAGAAAGATTAAAAGTGCACAGACTGACTGCCTGAATAGCAGTTAATAATAGAACAAAAATGCTGTGGATTTTACACAGTTGATTCATAGCAAAATTTTTCATAGGACATAGATTTTAATAACAAATGCCCATCATTTTATCCCTCAGCATTTCTTGAATACATAGAAAATGTTGGACTGGAATACTGAAAAACAGAAGAATTACTTAGAGTACATTTCCTTTTCTCTAGTGACAACTGGACAGTTAATAAAATTAATTAGAAGGGGGTACTTATTGGAAATACAACCTTTGAATACTCCCCAGTCTTGAACTGTGACCTTGAGTCCATACCTTTACCAAGGCTTCTTTACACTTTGAAAGGTTAAAGAAGAGTACTGCTTGGATAGACAAAGCAGTGGTTTTACCACAGAAGTATTAAGAATTAAGAACCAGAATGAAAAATAGTTCAGTTGGTACATGTTGACCCCATTATGTCCACATTTATTAAGCATTCTACTTTCAGTGAAACATTAACATAGAACACTGGAAAGCTTATCCCCTGGATGCTATGGATAGTGACATGATGGAGACCAGAAATAGGAACCACTGAGTGCAGAACAGCAAGACAGCCACTAAACCCAAGAACATTAGTAAAGGCTTATCTATGTATCTTCAAAACCAAACAGACAGTTCCCCACAACCAAGAGCTCCTTTTCCTCAGAAGAAGATTTTTGAGAGCTAACATTGATTAGCATGGGAAATAACTGCATAGGTTGAAGAATGGTCTATATAAAACATATAAGGTCCGTTGGGCTCCATTAAGAAGAATCTTGGCTGTTACAGAAAGTCGAAAAAAAAAAAAGTGGCACCCTTCAAGTCCATTGGACTGGAATCATAGCATAGGAGGTTATTGTGTGCTATACTCTGGGGACACTAAGAAGTTTGGGCTCTAGATTTAAAATCACTGAAGAAAACAAGGACATTATTCTTCTTGAAGGCTCAAAGAATCTATTCTTTAAAGCCATGTAGTGGCCATGTAATGGAGAATGACATTAAAATTTCTGCAAGGGAGATTAAAAGGTACCAAACAACAGCAAAACCTTTACAATACTTTAACCTTATTAATTCTTATTCAGCAGCTGAACTGTTTTCAACCCAACAGGTGGTTTCATCTTCTCTCTGTTTTTATTACTGTGATGACTGCAAAGAAAAAGACTGAGGATTGTTATTTTTGTATTTAAATGAGAAAAACATCATCACAGAGACTGCATGTTCTGCAGCACCTCAAGAATTGAGGTGACTTTAAATAAATCATTTATATGAAATAGCAATATTTTGAATCAAGTTAGAAGAAGAAAAACCCCAAACATTTGCAACATCTAGTAATTTCAATTTAGGTGTGCTATCAAATCCTTACTTTTAGATTCATCTGGTTGAACTAGCACCATACACTTTCAGTGAGGGACTGTGGATTTTCCCTCACACTTCTTCATGCTGTAATTATTTTAATGATGGCAATACATTTTCTGCCTCAGTGCAAACCGTGGTGAATGATGATTTTGATTAGCAGTGCCATAATGCTGTTCCACCACGCCATTTAAGTAATGATTGCTGTTATTTCTTGTTATTTTGCATTACACTTCTCAAAATAATCTGGCCAATCATGTGTCTTGTTTTTCAGGCTTGTTCAGTCTAACAATACTTGGTGAATAATAGCCATTGAGATTTCTTCTTTTCCTAGACCTATCAAACTCATCAATTGATTGTTCTTGGGCATGGCCAAATACATTATTTATATTCCTACATTTTGGGGATAGTGATTGAAAAAGTCAGAAGTTACCAAGTGATCCAGATACTTTCTGTTGTAAAAGACCAGGTAATAATAATTCTTAACAGAACTTGCTCCAAGCCATCCTGTAAGCAAAGCATTTTCTATTCATCTCCTCGGTACAACACCGTGGAAGAATAATGTGACTCATGAAACTCACCACGGACGAAGAGTACTGCTCTTCTGCATATCCTTTAGCTTGTTGGTACCTCAACTGTACTATGTTTTTCACTGAAAACACTTTCCTTCTTCCATTTTCCAGTGTCCGTCCCTCAAGAGTGTGTATTAGAAATTAAGACCAAATCATAACATTCAGGTTTCAAATCAAGCAGAAGAGCTGTCAACACAGTATTTTAAGCATTTGCCAGAGAGTGATCTGGTTAAACCCAAATGTGTAGGGCAATGCAAAAGACATTATTGCCTTGATTACTAAAGAATTTAATTATTTTATTACAGTTACATGGCTGGCTGTCATTACTAGATGCCATTACCTTAGATATTACTAGATTATGAACATCATGCAACTTGTCTCTTTCAAACTTATTCAGAGATATTTAAGTAAAAATTCTTCTTTTATACATCTGAACTGCCCTAAAATTACTCATACACACAGTAAGAAACTGTTCCTGTAAGTGACTAGTTGGAAATACCTGTCTTCCCCTGCCCCTTAATCCTACCCCTCATCTTAAGAGATGGAATTTTCTTGGAGATTTGACTCCCACTTTAGTCAACACAAGTTTTAATATTTACCTTGGTGGAGCCAAAATTTCACCCCTCAAGGGTTAGGAAAGGAAACTAAGGAGAATTAAATTATGAAAATTAAACTGAGATTATGAAATTAGGAAATTATTAAATTAAATTATGAAAATAGGCTAATGTATCAAGATATTTACAATGTACCAAGATAACATATTAAACAGAGAGACAATTCTATGCATAGCACTTCACATTACTAATCAAAAGATGAAACACTATTGGAAAATAAGCGCAAATTTGACTTAAATAGAAAAAAAATAAAACAAAAACCCCATTGAATTCAGTTGAGTTGTTCTCCTTTATCCATTAAGGAAGGGACTCATCAATATGTTGCTTTTGTCACTCTGGGATATTGCTTGCCCTGTCAGGTTTTTTTTAACACAGGGCTCATCCTTACATTTACTCTAATACATAAGACAGAAAAAATTTATAGGGATTTTACTGAATCTTATTGCCTTAATTTTTCACCCATTCAATATTTTCATCCAATTCTGTTATCCACTGCTTGTGCTTTTCTTTCCTGCATGTTGGAAGACAAAAGTAATTGAAAAGGTGACACTCTTTTATTCCTCTCTGTTTGCTGGAGCCTTTGGGAAACCACCTTGGATAGCTGCAAAGTTAGTTATTTCCCTAGCTATGGAAAATCCAAAAGAAAATTCTCAGACCACTTCTAAAAGGATTTAGAAACAAGCATTATGGAAAGCCTGAATGGCATTTCACTTGCAGTATTAGTAATGTGTTATAGACTCAATTTTGCCAACCCCCCTCTTGCTAAAATCCATATTTCTCATTCAGACTAGCAGAGAAAGCTCCAGAAAAAGTGTAACCTTCTTGTCAATTTTCAGACTGTGCTGTACTTACTGGCAATTAAAAAGATGAATCAGTCTCTCTTTGTTCAGTGATTGATCTTTTGCAGGCACAAAACATTTAGCTATTTGCAGCATTTTAAAGGGACTCATCTAGATAAAGAGGACTGTTTATAAGAGGCTTCCTCTCTGTAATACAACTCTAGAGGATACACAAATCCACTAAAGAAACATGGTACTAGGAACGATGGGCATTTCAGAAGAGAATGCATCGGCCTCCACTTATTTTCCACGACAGTGGAAACATTCTCAGAGACGTGCAAACATCCCTGCCACTTCATTCCATCAAGGCAAAAAAAAATCTTGTTCTCTAAGGACATAAATCCAGCTCCTTCCAGTCAAGCACAAATCATGCAGTTCATCACAAGGAGTTTCCTCTAACAGAGTCAGCACACGACTTCTTTCAGCAGACTCCAGCACAGACATATGGATTTACACAGTTCTCTTTCCAATGGCACTGATCTTGAAACCACAGCAGTGTAACTACACACACTTTCACTCTTACTACGTGAGTTCCTTCACCTGAGGAACAGGTGGTCACTCTATGTATTTTTAAGGATGTGGTGAATCATCCTTTTGAATTCAAGGCCCTTCAAATGAACCAAGGTTGTACTGATGCACAGAGTGGGTTAACGCCTTGATGAAGGCTTTCCAACATGAAGAATACAAACAACAGAGACACAAGAGTGCCTAATATAGGAAATAAGTGTCTGTCTCAGGTAAGCTAGCTCTTTTGTCACACTCCACTGACAGCATTGATGAGCTTTCCACTAACTATGATAGGATCTTAGATATTAGCTCACATTTACACAGCTACATTCAGGAATCTTAATTTGTGTTTTATCATGGAGCTGAATCCTACATACAGTTTCCATCCTGAGACAGCCAAGTAGCATATTAGCTGTGCCCTGCAGTGACTGAATTCCTCTCTTGCCTCCTCACACAGCCCAGGTTCTCAGCACATCCTTCTATGCCTTTCCAGGAAAGGGCTGGCACCAGGCCTGAGGGTTTATCAAACCCATCCCCATCAAAGCCTCAAGGACTCTTGGAGCACGGCAGCATGACTTACAGCTGCAGCATCATTGCACAAGGGTGAGGATGATTACATGCAGGCAGTCTGGTTGTGAGCCAGGCTTAACTCCCTCCTGCAAACACTTGAGAAATCTCTAAGGCACTGAGCAGTACTTCAGTAGACCCTCAAAATGACCAAGTGCTCAGTAAACATGTTGCCACCTCTTTCCCCATGGTCCCAACACCTGACCACTGTGGAAAGTCAGTTTTCTCTGTAATACTGGAGCTAGATTCTCCCAGCAACTCATCACCATTCTAGCCAAGCACAAGATATTTCAGGAGTCCTTTTGAGATGTCATTCCCTTTGGGCACTCTTACTATCATCTAGAGTAACAGAACTGTTTAAGTGAGAGGCAAAACAGCACAGCCTGGAGACCAGACCTTGGGCTTCATGAAAAATGGCATCATGATGCCAAAAGAAAATAGATGAGTGCTAAGTCTTAGTAGACCTAAAAACCAGTGTGTAACAGCTTAAAGGATTGATCATTCTGCATATGCCAAGCCTTACAATGAGCAAGGGCCTGCTGTTGTGGCAGTGATGTAGCCCACATGGAGCAATGGATCTGGAATCACCTGGCTCATATATCCCTGGTTTTGGTGCAATATACATTGATCCAGCTTGCTCTGTCACATCACTCATCACACCCTGAAATAGGGTACTTGTTGGACTTTTTTTGGTTTCAGCTGTTTCACTGCATAACATGACCTTATGAGACTTTTTAAAGAAATGTTTTCATATATGAACCATATTTTTCAATTTCTGCTTTCAGTCTCCAGACAAAGAATGGCTATCCTGTAATATAATAAGAGCTATTTACTGGTATTGGAACCACAGACTTACTGTAAGTTTCACAGCTTTCAAAATGCAATGTAAATCTTCCCCTTTTTGTTTCAGCCCATAAAAATTTATTGCCATAATCACATCAACACTGTCTCACTTTTTCAAAAAAAAAAATTTTTTTTAAAGTTGGTTGAAAAGCAGACTGTGAAATACTTATTTTCAAATTTCAATTTTAATAAATTTCTATTTAACAGAGCATCAAGAAGCAAGTGACTGAAAAGCAACTGAAATCTGACTGGCAGTTAAATTCTCTTTTTCTTTTTTATTGGTCTCTTTACGTTCTCTCTTCTGACTCAGGTTTCCCCATACACAAATACATACTGGTGTTGACTGCTGAAGATCTAAATTCTGTCTCTGTAATGTTTGGGAAGTAAAAAATCCCGGAGAGCAACTACAAAAGAGAAAAAACAAATCCCACACCTCAAAGAAACCAAAGAAACCACAGATCTCAAAACCCAAACCCTCAATTCCTAAGCACACAGGAGGCATGCTTATTGCTTGGGCATGTCTGCCCATAGTTAGGGCCAAATAACTAACTTTATTTACAGTACATTCCTGAAGCTTGACCCAAAGCACTTTAATATCCATGGGTTCATTCCCACTGATGCTCCCAACAGGATTTGAATCAAATCTTTGCTGTGCTTCTCAAGCTAATCTTGTGCAAGCCTTGCCAGTTCCATCTGTCCTCAAACCAATGCAGATTGATCCACCCTTTTCAGCTCTGTACATATCACTGAGGAACTTGACTCCTCCAAATCAAATCTGTTTAACAACTTGAAATCCTCATCTAGGTTTGTAATTTGATGTGACTGACATATCTCCAAACTGGCAATTTTCTGTAAGCCTCAACATTGTTCCCTATGCCACTTGTTTACGAGGGACAGAGGATTAAGGAGCCCTCTTCAAACCACTCAAATTACACAACATACCCACCCCAAAGTCCCTGCAGTGAGCAAGAAGTGATACCCAGAGATGCATATTGAGATAAGAAGCTCTCCTCTCTGTCACAAAATTACTGTCTTTTAATTATGGCACAGGAGGTGGGCTGGTACTTCTCAATTTGTTTATCACAGAAGTCACCATTTGTCATAGAATTATTTAGCAATTTGAAAAAAAAATAAGCCAGATGTAACACTGAACCAACACGACAAATTAACTCCAAATGGCATTCAATGTAATTTATTTAGTTTTAAATTTACCTGGCCTTACTGTTGAGGTAGTGGGTTTTGCTCACTTTGTGTGACAGGATCAGAGTAAATAAATGGATTTTAATTTGCTTTATACTACAAAGGGATTGTTCTTCATGTACTTGTCAGTCCAACTTCTTTCTTCTTTTGCACAAGAAGATCCTAAGGAAGAGGGGGTGTCCAGAAATGAGTCAGGTCTCCTAAAACAGACTTACTGGAAGAAAATATGTCAAGGTGGTTGCTAATGCATTTTTTAGTTTCTTTTCCTCCAGCCCTTTATTTCAGCTTCTTTTCTCTTCTTCCTTTTTATCCTACTCCTTTGCCCTCTCCCCCAGAGCTTCCATCCTCTCAGCTGAAGCAAATGTTAAGCCAATTGTTTGAGTGACTGCACATTAAAGAAGGAGAAAGTGTCTAGGGAAGGTTGATACAAGGGAGAAGAGATGCTGGCAGTGGGAAGAAAAAGAGAGGGGAATTTCTAAATGTTGTTCTAAAGAGCTATATTTATTGTCTCTAAAATTAATCTATGATTTTTTTTTTTTTAAAGATCCCCTTCAAACTGATTGTAACCAGTCAGATTTTGTTCACTTTTTGTGTCTTGTTCTGGTTAGGCCATGTATATATAGGAGCATATTTGCATTTTTCACACTTGTATTTTCAAGAAATGTCTTTGTTCAGTCGCTAAATTTCTATATTCTGGTGGCACAATAGGGACTCTTACAGTTTGTTGCTGCACAATCAGAAAAGTTTTCAGCTATCCTTCAGCTTTGCACTGTAGAATATAAAGTCCCTTTATGATCCTTGATTTTTCCATCACCTAACTCCTTGGCGAGCATTCCACATTTTCTTGAAACTATTTCCTTTCTTAAGTAGTCAACCTAAATTTAGTAAAAGCTGGGATGCTGATGACCTCTACTCTTATTTATCCACAATTAGGTAATTCCACAGCCACTCTCAGGGCTCCTTCATCAAGTTATTTGTCTTTGTGTCACTGTGTTATATACTAGGAATGAACTGATGCCCGTCTGACTAGCCAGATCTCATTTGGAAGAACAGACCTATCAGACCATTTAACATCAACATTGTTCAATCCTGAGTCACACAAGTTGGTTACCAGGAAGAAGTCTTACAATAATTTAACCTCGTAACATATGAACACAGTCTGATTTTAAGGTGATTCAACCTTTTCCCACCCAACTCATTCCTCAGCTTATAAAACCAGATCCCAGAAATTGACACTGCAGTGCTCAATCAAAAAGCAGAGAGATTTTGCTTAAACTATTGCTTTAATCACATTGTAACAGACATACCAAGCACAGGGTAGGGGGATAAAAGAAAACAAAAAAAATAAAAGAAAAAAGACATCAAAATAGGAGCAAGTCTATTCTTTTATAATGTGTATGGCTTTCTTATTCAATTCCTCTCCTCAAGCAATGGAAATTCTCACCATAATCCTTTATTTTCCTGCTTTTGGGGGTTACGGGAATAAACCCAGGTTTTTAGAGGACATCATCTTTCACCCTTTCTGTATGAGTCAGTCTGACAGACTTACCTACCATTTTGTGTTGGTGGGAAAAGCTAGTCATCTCCATAGGGCAGCTGGAGGCAGAGACACTTATTTCAAAGCCTCAGCCTTATCCTGACCTGAAGTAATAAACCTCAGTGGCTTTACTTCAACCCACACATAGCATGTCGCATAAATCATGCTAGTATTGCATATCTATTGCTGTAGGACCTACACAAAAGGGCTTTTCTTCCTCAGACCTGAGACTCCTGTTTGGCATCTCCCCTAAGGCAGGATCACCAGGGTGGCAGCTGAAAAAGTCACAAATGAAGAACTAGCCCAGAATAAGGGAAAACCACACAGAAGCACATAGACAGACACATCAGGACAGGATGGGCAGAGACACTGCAAACTCAGCCCTTCCTGAAAAGAAAGGTCACCAGTGAAAGCTGAAGGAGGAAAGAGATTAAGAAATATAAAGTGGTCTTTCTTTCCTGAAATGGCCTTTTTTTCCCTAGAGGACTCAATCTTTCAGTATGTGCAGGCTTAAAACCTTTTAACTCTAATGCAGATTTGTCCAAGAGGCCTGCAAGACTCAGCTCTTCAGTCTGAGAGAAGTTATCTAAGGAAGAGCTTGTAAACTACATTCAAATCGAGACAAGTATGATGAACATACACATATTACCCTAACATTATGGATTACAGCTGCCAAATACACATCTTGTAGGTCTGGTGTATTCTACACCTGTGAGTTTCAGTGCTTTGATAATATAAGGTGGCTGAAATACACCAATTATTTGACTGGTCATTTTCAACAAGTATTTCTAACGTCACTAAAGATTATACTCTTGGCAAGTTCTTTAGG
>NW_008238959.1:1387207-1409740 GCF_000691975.1 Corvus brachyrhynchos
AGGGAAAGAAACAGATATTTTGGCATGATGGCATTTCCAGGATCTTTCACTCCAGTATCATCATATAGGGCATATCAAATGGCATGGCAGACAATAGTTGTGGGATTTATATAAAAGGAGTCCACAACCAATTGATCCTGGTGACTAGGAAGACCACAGGAATGTGTGGGAGCTTCATTCTGTGAGGAACAGAGAGAAGAGTTCCCATTTAGATTTTATGGCTTAAAATACAGCAACAGAAAAGTAGCCATACTTATTGTAGTGATATTTTAGTGGAATTGCTATGTTTCCACTTCAGCTGAGAAGTAGCTTTTAGTCCACCTAAACACACACACAATCCTTCCCTTTTGGGAAGGAGTCCAGGTTCTGAATTAATTCAAATGTAAGTTTTATTTATCCGGCAGGACATGTAAGCAGTAAAATAAGTTACATTTATCCTTTGTTTCCAAAGCCAAATAAAGCCAGGGAAGTCTTTGACTTCCTATCAGCAGTCTTTGCTCTTCTTTCTCCTGATGTTTTCTGGCCAACGGGGAGTTATGTGCCATCCTCAAAGAGGCCTTCAGGGATCCTGGTCTTCACCAGAGGCCCTGACACATAGAATCACAGAATTAGGACATAGCAAGTGACACAGGCAGAAACTTGTAACCATCGTAGTGACATGTGATGACAGAATGATGGCTTCAGAAAAAAAAAGGGGATTATTTCCACAGTGGAAGATGACTGGCTGATGAAAATGGAAAGTCTTAAAGAGAAGCCAAGGTGTGAAAACCCCCAAACACTGAGACTTTCTTCTGAGGCAGTCATACTCACAAGCAACAATTTTCTGCCCACACTATCCACTCAGAGTGTCAAACATTTACAGCTAAATTAACCTTCACTCAGCTGGAGCAGAGGTACAAGCAGAACAACAGCAGCTGCTGCTGCCCAGTGCCCTGTTGCAATTACCCCAGGAAAACTGTGAATGCATCTCTCCCAAGACCCCAGCAGCCAAAGTTGGACACAGAGCTGGGCAGGGGAAGCACAGGCCCCTCAAACCCACTTGTCCCAAACACTGCTCGGCTCCCCCTTACACTCAGCTGCTGTTTGAAGGGCTCCAGCTCCCCAGGAGGCCCTAAGACCCTTCATGTTAGGTCAGGAAAAAAGCCAAAATATAACAGAGTTTGATTGCCAGCTGAGAACAAGGGCCTACTGCAGGAGGAATGGAAATAATTCCTTGTAAAGTGGTGTCTCTAATAGGGGGGTTGCTGAGAAATAACACTTCTGGGCGTATTTTTATTTGATTCCTGGTGCTGGGCTCTCTCTGGGAGCTATAGCTATTGCCCCCACACTCGGAGCATCCAACTCTGAATCTCTTATTAATGTAAAACTCACTGTAAGTTGTTTAAGCACAGCAGATATCTTGAAAGTTCTACACTGCCTTATGCACTTGTTTAAACTGCATTTCCAAAAGCAGTCATTACCCAAGCCTTCATGCAATCCCACCTTGCTAAAGTGCCTCAAACCTTCTGATCCTTAAAAAGAGAAACTTTCACAGAATACTCCCACATGCTATTGCTGAGTGGCATGGAGAAACACAGGGAGATCAAGGACAAAATCCAGAGATAGGACAGTGGAGGCAAGTTTCACCACATAAGAACATGAAACAGCAATCTTGATAGAAAAGAAATGCTGATGGTGCCTACCTAAGGAGAAGGCTCCAAACCGAAGCTCCAAAGAAAGTTAAGGCACCTCCAGCACCCAGGAGAAAAGAGCAGAGCTGAAGGCTGATCCCATTCCATTCTAGATCGTGCTAGCCAAGGACAGGTATTTCCCGGCTTGTCAGAGGGCAGGAGGAAGGGGCAATGAGCTTCATTTGAAAGGGCCATGCTGTTCCCACGCACACTGGATTGGGAGCACTGGTTCTTAATATACTGTTCTGGATTTAATTTCTGCCAAAACCTGAGCTTTTCACAGATGACTCTCGGGCACTTAGGTAGTCTTTTGGATCTATCATTACAAAGTTTGCCAAAGGTTGCATAGGAAGGTTACAGCAGTCCAAGGTCTTGAACCCTGGGTCTCCTGTAGTCCATATGGAGGTGTTAATCACCATGTCTTTCTTCCTCCCCAACAGGTTCTTTTTAAGAGTTACGGTCATTAAAAGAGAGAAGAGTTACGTCCCATTATAAAGCACATGACCAATCATATAGCCCAAATTTAATGCATAGCAGCCACTTGCATCAGCCTGCCAGCAAGTTTGTGTGACAAAGAATTATTCACAAGGTGGCAACGGGCCCAAACTGGCAAATGCCTTTGAAATCAGAAGCTGTAATTACATATAGCTTGGTTTGGGATAATTAGCTAAATACGGGCCTCTTCTTGGAGAGAGGTACTTTCCAGCCAACAGTGTATTTGACTTAAACAACAACTACGAAATACAGTAGAGCCCAGAAAATGTACGGTCTCTTCCTCTTCCCGCGTCTAGCTTTTCCAGCTTCGTCCCTCATCCTGAACCTCCCAGCAGGACAGCGCACGTCTGTCTGACTCCATACACACATTGCCATCCTGTGGCCAAGTCCTGCCAGCACAAGTCACTGTCAGCAGGAGGCTAAAGTAATTCCTGGGAAGGTGCCACATGGCACAAGAAACCTAAGTCTTTACAGTAGTCATAGGCTTGAGATAGAAAATGCAAATCCGGCCACGTTTTTTGAACCTTTGCAGTTCAAGGTGCAGTCGGATTTATGATTCGGGGAACTACTGAAAGACATCTGAATCATTCTGAAACTCAGAATCATTTAGGTTGGAAAAGACCTCCGAGATCATTGAGTCCAATGACAGGTCACCCCCCCGTGAACTAGACCACGGCACTAAGTGCCACGTCCAGTCATTTCTTGGACACCTCCAAGGACAGTGACTCCACCATCTCTGCAGGCAGTCCATTCTGATGCTTAAGAAGCCTTTGCAGGAAGGAATTCTTCCTGATGTTCAACCTGAACCTCCCTTGGCACAGCTTGAGTCTCTGTCCTCTCATCCTGTCACCAGTTGGCTGGAAGAACAGACTGGTCCCTCCCTTCTAAAACCTCCTTTTAGGTAGACAATAACAATAACAATAACAATAATAGTGTTGAGGTGTAGGTAAGGAGAAAAGGAGCTTGAGGGAGGGGGAAAGGGAACATCAGGCTCCAAAATCTTCAGCAAAAACAGGAGTAGACAATACTGAATTGAGTCCACATGGAGCATCAGGGAACAAAAACCAACCAGGAAGTGCAAGCACAACAGAAGAGCCTCGACAGATGACCAAAAAGCCTCTGGAAATGTGACCCCCCCAATAACGAGGCAGTCGGAAGGAGGGCATGACTTGATTAGGGTGAGTGATGGGAGAAAGAAAGCAGAAGCTGTGTGGGAGCCTGAGGGTTGCTGGTCCTTTTAAGAAAGTTACCCTGAGTGTTGCATCCAGCCTGCCATGGCCAGGGCAAGGGAGATGTGCAATTCTAGTAATGCTGTGTTTTGGTTGCCTAATTCTTTTGGCCTGCATGGAAGAGGCAATATTCCCATTGCAACTGCTTAGGAAGGCAAAAGGAGAATGTTGATTAGCACTTAGCAGAGGAAGTGGCTTATTTGGCCTGATTATAATCATGGGAACCTTGTTGCCTCTGCTCCAGTGACCACATTGGTAGCATTAACTGGAAAATTAAGTAGCTGGTAAAGAAAACGCTGCAAACCGAGCTTGGTCTGATACTGCTTGTGTAATTTTCCTTGAAAGGATGTACAAGGAACATCAACTTTCTTTATACATCACGCCCTTGGTGGCTTTCCCCTGAAAAAAAGCCATTTTGCACCTCCTCATTGGGTCAAAATGTGCCTCTCTTCCCCCTGGGTGGCTGCTTGGACAGTGATAAGGTTTCAACGAGGTTGCCTGGGAGCAAAATGTAGTCCTGGGATGTGCTGTAGTTATCAGTCTATCATCACTAAATATGCTGAACTAGAGAATTTTATCTAGAGAGACATTTCTGGGCAAAGGGTTCTCTGTGTGTGTGTGTGTGTGTGTCTGTGTGTCTGTGTGTGTGTTTTTAAAAAAAAATTTACAGTGCTATAGGCATTCATTCCAGTGCAGGGTCCCACAGGCCAGGAGAAAATTATGAAATGGTATTTTCATAATTGACATATTTTATGGTTGTATTATTAAATGCTGGAATGCCAAAGTGAGATTTTTCTGTTAAATGAGCAGCCCGAGTCAATGTGCTTATCAATTAATAGCATTCACCTCAGTGTGGGTGGAAACCCTTCAGCACAGGCAGCTAGAGCTTTTCCAGGGCCTGCTTACATGTCAGAGTAGAGCAGCCCGAGGACTGGTTTAGGTCATTCTTTACAGTTCCTCTTAGTGGTGCATTTTAGTGCAGACTACTGAAGCTCATTAAAGTACCATGTGGGAAAAATGATTTTGTTTGGAAGATGCAAATAGAAAAGAATAATTAAAAGGTAACAGAAGACTGGTCCACTTAGTGCTGAAACAGACACCCTGGGCTTAGGAGCACCAAATAAAATTACCCTGAAAAATATCCACATAATCCTCCCATCTTCTCTTTCTCTTTAGATAAGAGTGGGGCAGAATATTCCAGGGATTTAAGGCATCATTTGTTTACATGGTAATATTTTAATCATCTGCAAGAAGCTAAGGTTACACAACCCCAGCGTTCAAACGATCCCCTACCTTGCTGTTTATAAGAAGTGGGGCCTGACATTCATAATGTTCCCAGGCTGCTCCAAGGGGACAGGAGAAGAGGACTGGGGAGGGAGGAGGAGGAGGAAAGAGAGGAGGGAAAGGTCAGCTCCCTTTTTAAGCATTTCTGAGCTTGCTGGAAGCTTTCAGCGTGTGGGTGGTAGGTGTATCGGCTGACATGGGGAAGTGTAAGCGTGAAGCTGGCCACCCAAGACCTCAGGGTCACTGCTGACACTCCAGATCTCCGAGCTGGGGAAGGCACCTGCTCCCTTGCCAAAACAAACCATCTCCTGCTATGGGCATACTTGAAAAGACCTGCTTTTGTCAGCCCGGGGGGAAGAGGGAAAGGGAGGGGGAGAAGTGGGAGGAATTAGAGAGATGTGGGGGCTTTTGGTTTTACTTAAACAGTCTCAAATAACCAGTTTACAATGCAGCGATGTTCTTCAGAATTTATTAAAGGGGGGGGAAAAAAGGAGCTGAGGAGACTTGACTCCAGATCTGGTGAGCATTAATATGCATCGTGCTAGAATTTCATGAGGCAAGCGAGTTTTGTAGCCCTTGCTCCGGTGGTCCTCTGCTGACAGGATCTCAAGCCGCTATTTGTTATCTTTAGGCCTGATAAGTACATCTGGTTTTGATTCAGGTGGCCGCGAGCTTGTCTCAGAGTTGAAAAGGGTGCTTTGCTCAAATTGAATTTTCTCACAAATTTCAAACTGGGATGAGAACCAGAAGAAGCTGGGCCCTGACACACAAAACTCCCGTTTTGCTTGCTTGGCCCTTGGGCTCGTAAAAACCTGGCACAAATCAGTTTCACCTGTTTGGCTAAGTGAGTACATGCTAAAAGTAATAAAGCTATTAGTGCAATCAGATATTTCTCTGCATGTGTTCTGATGTAAAAAGAAAAAGAAAGAAAAAATTAAAAAAAAAAAGAGAAAGAAAGCAGGGAGGTGAACTCTTCTGAACCTTGCCTGTCACGTATCTCCTGTGTCCCTGTAAATTAGTTGCAGAGAGACTGCTGCTGGTTCTCCATGCCTTTCTGCCTGGGCATAGTCTAGGCTGGCAAGGAGACCTGGCTGCAAAGAGCTGTTCAACTCCATCACCCTCCCTAGAAAAGCACTTAAAGTCACTCTCTGAGGTAAAGAGAAAACCAGACTACTTTTGCTCTTTTCATACTTCCCAGCTCTCTTTGTAGAAATACCAGACTTGCCCCCACCTCCAGAGAGCAAAACCCCAGCTGGCTCTCCAGCTTCAGCATCTGAGCATCCTGAGTCCTTCTGCCCCCTGATACAGTCACTTCCAGCGAGAGGATAGGACCTGGGTGATTAGCTCCTGGGATGTGTTTGAAACAGCACACACTTCTGACACCACTTCCCAGTGCAGTGTATCATCGTGTCCTCACAGCCAGTGTTTTTTATGACTTATGGGAAAGAATCTGGTAAACCTAGAGATGCAAGAATTTCAGAGGCTTCTGGCCCCTCTCACAGACCAGTGACATCTCTAATTAACTACGCTCTGGCAACACATTTTACTACTCATACATTTGTGGCATTCCAGTGCTGTCTCCTGCTCATGTGAGATGCTCTGTGAAATGCTCTGGGAACTTGCTGAGCAGGAGACACCATAAAAGCATACTCTGTGACTCTTCACCTTGTCATTGTCTATGCTCCACTTGAGGAACCTTCAGGACAAAGCATGGAGCACATTTTGTTTGATCTATTATCTATTTTCCAGGTCCCTTTTTTCCATTTTTGTTGTACTTTGCTTTGTCAATAATTTTTCCTCATTTTATAAGTTTCACCTGCCATGAAGATTAACAAATTACATTTGTGACTCTTATTTGTCATGCCATCTAAATGTAGACAGTCTTACCTTAACAAAATTAATCAAAGAAGCACCTTTGTATAAAAGAATAATCCTCACAAAGATATTGTTAAATTGCATCAAAGCAACTCCCTAACCTACATCTGAATAAAGGAATAAAAGAATGATACTGTTGGCATTTTGCATAAGTATTTCTCCATATTTTCCGAAAGTATAGTATAAAAATATAAAACATCTCTATATCTTCTTGCAGAGAAGAGTGTCTTACTTGAGGAAAACAATTATGGAATTTCCCTTAGAATGTTTTATATGTTAGCATGTTTAAAAAAAAAAAAAAGAAAAAAGCTGCATGTTCTCTCTCCTAAATGCAAGAGAACTGGCTGCTTTCTGATATGAAAGGTCAAGAAAATGGTAATAGCTGTGACTACCCATTTCCTCCAATATTCAATAGTTATTATTTAACACACAAATCCATGTACCTTTTGGGGTTCTCAAAAGGGACACCCTATTTGCATGCTTCATCTGTGTACTTGGGGTCTGGGAGGAATTCACTTTTGAAGTGCTATGTAATGAAGATATCACACCTTGCTATTCTGACTGCTCCTGTGGAGCGAGCATTTCTGCACAGCCTGCAAACCTGCAGGTTCCCAACTGCCTGAGTGAGCTCCCAACAAAGAATGCTGTCATGAACACTGGCCATAAATCAGAGGAGCAGAATGCTAGAGCCAAAGTCTTTTTGTCCATCCAAACCAATTATTTTTGGGAACTATTTCTGTGAGTGTCACGTTCTTAGGCAGGCCAAGGGAGACAGAAAAGTCATGGAGTATTTGGGTGTCTCCTTCAGTCACTTCTAGGCCCCTTGGGTGCTTTAGAGCATCTGAAGAACCTCCTCTCATGGTCTTCATGGATTTATGGGGTTCCCTACAGCAGCTTTTGACAAATGGAGGCTATGGCATCTTTGTGGGATCCGCAGCCTCCTAAATACAATACCATGAGATATTTCTGTTGGCATTTGGGGAGAACTGTAGAAATTCATTTCTGTGTGTTTTGATAACTGGGAAGATCACTGACCCAACTCATTGACAAACACACAGACAGAGCTTTCAGAAAATGTCTGCACCATCTCTTCAGGCTATGGCTTTCTTTTAAAAAAAAAAAAAACAACTGCTCTTAGCCACATATCTATGTATGTTGGTGGTGTTGTTACTTTGAGCCTGTGATCAGGCTGATTGAGTCCATAGCATTATGAAGGTCACAGTTCTCCTCCATTTGCCTTCATTTACTTGGTAGGGAGTCACAAAGATCTGGGACACAGAGGCAAGACACGGATCAATACGTGTCCACAGCATGCCCACTAGGACATGCGTCTGGCATCCCTGTTCACTCCACTCTGCTCTCTAGCATCCATCACTTGCATTTCCTGCAGATGGGAGTAAGGCATGAGCCAGCACAATGGCAAGAATCGTGACAGCAATCTTTGTGACTGGGTAGTACAAAACTGATTGCTGATCTCCACACTGGCTGCCCTGAATGCCTCCTCCCAGTTGTTCCTCAAACTACCACTCCAACTTTCCCAAACTCTAAGCAAATGCAGCTTCTTATCTTCCACCCACTTCTGATATCCTGCCTTGCCTTTGCACCCGACCTACCAAAATTCTCCTCATTCTTGCGGTTGTTTCTCTAGGCTGCGAATCACAGAAAAGAATGGGAAAAATCAAAAAAGAAAACAGTCCTAATTTTTACTGGTGGGATGCTCCCCTCCACCCGCACTGGCCTTGTTTAGGTGGCTGTGCACACAGCACGACCCTTTCTAAGCTGACAAAGTTCACACAGCGTAGCAAAGACAGCTCACCACAAGGTCACAGTCAAATTAGCATCGGCCGTGTTCCTTGGCCCCTCCACCTGATCTTTAGGGAATAGACACATCAAAGGGAAAGTCATCAAGTTTGGGGATACAAGTCATCAAGTCATGGATACAAGTGTCCCTGGCTGAAGAGCAGCAGGGGGAAGATCAGAGCATCAGTGACCATGGGCAGGCTGAGGAGACAGGGAAAGGATAAAGCCCTGCAAGCAAGTGGGCACCCCTATACCTGCGGGATCTGGGGATCACGGCAGCAGAGTAACATGGGGTGGTTCATTCAGCCTGTGTGCTGCAGCTGACACAACTCCACCAACCACAATTTGTCACTTGCCTACTCTCAAAACCCATTCTAATGCCCACATCAGTTCAGAACAATTTTTCCTAACTCCTTTCTGTTTTCTCAGCTAAAATATAAGAAGGCAGAATTCATTTAAAAACCAAAATCTCAGTACTTCACTGTTTTTTCAGTAAGCTATTTTACAGTGATGTATGCTTTTCCTCTTTACCTTTCTCATCTTTCTTTCCACCAAATATTTTCCAACAGCCACAGTCTAACAATAAAAGCAAAATATTTAAAGTACCAAGAAAAAAACCCCAGCTCGTTTAAACTGGTTGAAATAGATCACATCCACAGATAGGACCTCTAAGCAGTAAGAACATAAAAACTTCAGCAGAAAACTTCATTTTAAAAATTAAGGAGTCGAACAAAACAGGTTGGAATAAAGTCCTTTTTTCAGAGGTTCTGTTTTCTCGGTTTTCTCTCTACAAAATATTGTGCTGTTTATCTTTTGCTCTTTATATATCGCACAAGTTTTTGTGCATAATTCTGTAAATTTCAAATATACATATATTATTTTGTATATATTACTTTTTATTTTGTATACATTTTTTGTTTAATAAAATAGAAACAGGAAAAGAAAAAGATCTGGCTTAATACATCAGAAAGATAATGGAAATGGCAGGATACATGATAAGTGCAGAAAGAGTGAAAAACACTTACTTATTCTACAGAGGAATACAGGCAGTCAGTAGTATTATACAGATGTTTTTTGAGTAGTTTTAATTCCAGGATGTGCTTAGAAAATTTACTTTTTTTTTTCCCCACAGAAATCCACAGATGTTTTACTTTTCTCCATTTTTAAAATAGACCTTAGGGTTAAACACAAACATAATTACTTTTTGAAATAGGATTGGTGTTCAAGTGATTTATAATATTTAAAAGGTCTGAAATAAATCAGAAGTGAGTTTGGGGAAGAAATTACATATTTGTACAACACTAGATAGCCAGAAACTCAGAATATAATTGTTTGTTTACCATACATACTTTCTGTAGAAAAGAGGCAAAGAATAATTTAATATTTCTAAGTTTAACAACACTGTAACAACAAAAAGTATTTATTCAAAAGTCAGCAAATTTTAAGGCATGACAGAGAAGAAAAGGTAGAAAGAAATGGATTTTAGAATGTATTTTGTTTGGTTTCTTTAAGAATGGTGCGGTCTTGTGGTCTGAGGAATTTCAGGATCTTTCAGTTGATTTAATTTCCTATTTCCTTTTCTCAGACCTCAAATAATCACAGACTGTGATTCAGTATGTATTTTGCTTATGCGTTATGGTAACAAATATCATCCTATCACTTCTAGAGACTTTTATTGGTATAGATCCCTTTTTCCTCCAAGCCAGCTGATCTTCACAAATGTTTGATTTTTGCCATTGACTTGGATAAGATGCACAGCCAATTAGCATCCTTGGTCTCCTAGTTTTGTGCTCAGAAACAGCTAACTTTGCTGTAGAGCTCTGTGAAAAAACTCTGCAGACTATTCAGGTATTTAACTGATCCATATGAATACACTAAAACAGGCAATGTTTCTGTGAGATACTGAGCTATTTATCACATTTTTCATAAAGGGGAGCAGCCTTATCAACCTGAGAAGCACAGGTGAGAGTGAAACCAGAGTATCCTAACCTCATCTATGTTCTCTGTGAAAGGCATGCAAAAGATGTGCTACAGATACACAAATTTTATCATGTTCCTAATGCTGCCCCCTGCTTTAGTCTATTCTTCTTTGTTGCTTTGACTTAAAATATATATGTGTGTGTATTTTCCTCCCTACCCTGTTCTTTGCATCCCATCTCTTCTAGCTGTGCTGAGGTATTCCATGAAAGCACCAACCAAACCCAGTCTTTGAGGACTCTCAGCTTACCTGGAGTAAACTCCTCCTGGGTATTGGGTAAGAGATTTTTTCCACACTTGGTAATGTGTATCATTCAGAGGAACATCTGCATATTTACCCTGTAAGCTACATCTGAAGGTTTCATTGGTTAGCCTTGGAACTCTAATTCATGTAGGGCTGGCATGCAAATGCAGCCGAGAAGAAAATAATCTCAGAATTTTTTTGTCATCCTATGTGTCAGGATGGTTCATCCTCGCATGAGCAAACCTCTGCCTTGCTGCAGTTTCTAGAGGGGCATTGAAAGGCAAAGTGGGATTGGTGAGGATTTACCTTAAAATACCATGCTGTAAAGTTTTCAGCAGCTGTTCAGCAGCTTCTCCATCTGCCAGGCAGAGGGTGAATGGAGGATTCAGCCTCTCCCAGTCCGAAAACCCCATCTCCACTTTGCGAGTTGGGGCACAGGAAAATTTATAAATCCCAGATTTAAAGCTAGATGGGAACACTTGCCATTTTAGCCTGGCCTGATACGTATGTTACAAGACAATCTGCCTTAGCAGTATTATTAGAATTAAACAATTACTTTTTTTCGTTACACCTTGGACACTCCTCACTCACCTGCAGAAGAAAGTTAAGCACATTTAAAAAGTTGTTGTTCTCACAAGCCCTTACACTGAGTGCACTGTAGTACAGGCTGGAGCGAGTTATAGATGGAGAAGTGTCTTACCATCCATGTGTTCAAACATTTGCTGATGCTTTTTTTATGGCACTCAGCTCTTTATACTGTTATTTTTGCAATGTCAAAATGCTACAAAAATTAAGCATAAACAGACCAATAGTGAAAATAGTCTGTGATGTATATACTTTAAAGCAATAAAGAACTCCTTGAAGTTAGAGGCTGCTGTGGCCTGAGTATGTCCAAAGCCAAAGCAATTGAGGGTTTAAGGTTGAAAACTTGGGTCCTAAGAAAGTTTGGTAGATTTTAAATCCAAACCAGTTGCAACCAGATACCAACTAACCAGTCTAAAAAAACCTGACTGTCATCTGGGGGCAGCCAGAAGAGGAGTAGTGGAATAGTATAATTTGTGCACTATAAACCTGTCTGGGTATTTCTGGCGCTATTGTTAAATTAAAGTTATATTAAAATGAAACACTTCACTATTTAGTTTTCTGTCTGCCTGGCAGGTTTTGCAAAATAAATCCAGTTGGAGAAAATTGGCCCATTTAAATTGGTCATTGGATATGGCATTTCTGCACCATCAAGAAAATGGCTGCACATTTTTTTAATTGTTTCCCTCGTATATAATTTTTAAGCAGTCTTATAAAAATGTTTTCCTTGTTTCACTCCCCACTGAATTAAGAATGCAGATGAATAGTTGCCAGTTGGCCTGTGTGATAGTCATTCCAGCAGGCAGCAGTGAGAAAGTATGAAGTGGTTTTTGGAAGAACTACCTTTCTTTGCAAAATGCACTAGGCTTTGCATAGCTTGAGCGAGATGCCTTTTATTCCCTGCTGACCACTTCCTCCAGCTTGGGAAGAAAGAAGAATTTCCTAACCGGTGAGCATAAAGGATAAACAATTCAACATCTTGCATGTACTGCTTGTGATCTGCTTTGCCAGTAAACAAACTTTTGCTATTTCATTGAAATTTAAGTGGCTCATATTCTCCAAAAATCTTAGCTGTGCATTGAGACAGAAGTCTCTTGTTGCTGTAGGCACGTATGGTATTTAATTCTCTCCCCATCCCCTCCAAACTCTGCCTGTCTCACCAGCACACGCTTGCACACACATGTGCATTAACAAAACGATGATTGCCGTGTCATTTCTTGGTTGCTGTCCTTTCTTAGGGGATTGGGGGCAGTCAGATTTTCCTGGAAGACTTCGTCATACTGACACACAAAAAAAAGGTATGAGATGTATGGAAAGTAAGAACAACAACCAAAACACTTTGTGCTGCCAGCTTATCAGATAAAATCTGTATGAAAAGGTGCCTGTCGCTGGAAGAGAAAGAAGGGAAATAAATTCCCACTGGGGCTGCACTCCCTGCTGATGTCTCTAGAGCTGTTGAAAGTGAATAGATAAGTAGACAGCTATTTTATTGCATTGTATTAAAACTTAAAAATAGTTTTCAAAATGCAAAGTTAACATTGCATTGTATTAAAACTTAAACTTAAAAATAGTTTTCAAAATGCAAAGTTAAAAAAGAAAAGGTTCGGCAGATGAAATGGAAAAAATAAAAGGATGACCAGAAGTGAGTGGAAGCAGGACAATGACATGATGTGAATGAAGGCACTGCCTTTAGAAGGAAGGGGGGCTACAGGAGCTCCCTGCCCTGCTCCACCCCCTGCCTGAGGGGCACAGAGGCTCCCTGGGGCCCCCAGGGCCACCAAACAATTGCTGGTTTGTTGCAGGGATTGGCGGCTCAGGCCGCCGGGCCCAGCTGGATCAACACTCCCTAGTCCCAGAATGGCCTGGGGAGCTCCTCCACTGGGTAACACCAGGCAAACCTACAGGAAACATGAATAAATTAAGGGTTTTAGCAAAGAAAAAAAAAATAAAGGCTTCACAACTAACTTTCCACCGTGGTGCTTACTTGACGCATTCAGCTCTCGGACAGCCCAAAAGACATCCACACCTGAGGACCAAATCTCAATCCTGACGCCAGCAGAAAAGCAGAGACCTCAAAATGATTTTTAGGAGACATTACCACATAGGAGTATCTCCCTGCTCTTCCCAGGTCCTCCCCAGTGAAGTGGATGGATTGGTAGGCACCACACCAGGGCGAGTACAGTGCCCACAGAAGACACCTTTGTCCCAGGGGTCTGCCTTCAGCACATCAGGGCTTTGCTCTGGAGCTCCCAGCCTGGGGAAGAGTCACCATCAGTTTGACCCTCATTTCATGAACCTCCACATGGCAGTTGCAAGAGGTTCCATAGAAATACCAATGAAACCTGGAAAAGACACCTTTTTATAGCAATCTTCTCTTGCTCCTGCTTTTGAGGATTAGGTTTCTTTCAGTGTGCTCTAGACTGTGTCATCTGGCAAAAACTGGCTTTATCTAGATCTAATTGTTTTCTCAATTAAGCCCAGAGAGAGAGATTTTGCCTCTTGGATTACCAAATTCATTTTAAGAAGATAATTTATTGGCTTAATTTAGTGACATTAAAATTAAATTTTCACGTCAGTTTTTGCTCCCATGCTGAGTTGTGTAGTGAATAAGTTGCCTCCTGGGAGGAGTAAATTTCTCTCCTGTTTTTCCTTAGTGGGGAAGACACTAGGGAGGAGGGAAGTAAGAGGTGAGTTGAGAAAAACTAATCTTTTCATCTTTGGACTCTAATTCAGAGAATTAAGACTAGGCTAAGAAAAACAGGGTAATCTTTACACCCCAGAATGTAATCAAGTGTAAGATCTTCCAGCTACCACCAGGTTTCTAGTGCCCAGAGAAAGCCGTGAGGAATAAAACAAGTGGTCATGGTATCTTTTACCAGTCTGGGAAACACAGCAGCCTGCAGGAGGCGTGGGCAGCACATTCCCTTCTTTCCTGGCTTCACCTGCGAAGCTGATGGGGCTCTGAAGGTCCAAGTGGAGAGGCAGATCCACTTGCTCCCGGTCGCACCAATGGCCTCCAAATGCAGAAGAATAACTTCAGTTATCTGCCTTGGGCTATTTAGCTTTACCTCTTTCTTCTTTAGGTCCTGTCACCTGTTCTCCTTGCACCAGACCTCTCCTCCATCCCTTTCCACTGTTCTCAGAATTGCCAGCTTCCCAGCAAGCCTCCACACAGCAGCCAACAGAGAAGTCCTGCACCCAATATCCCTACCAGCGGCAGAGAAATCCCATGGGCAATTGGGCATACTTGCACAAATTCTGCTCCTCCAGACAGGTCTGGTCAGTAGTCATATGAAGTTAATAATTTCACTTTGCACAATGTACTGGAAGCTTCCAGTTTCGAGATGATGCTTAGCATCCAAATCTTGTGTTAATCTCTGCTGCGGTGGATGGGTTTCAATGTTTCTGAAAATCAGCGTCTGGGTGAGGCGGGCAGAGGTCTGGGGGAGCAACCCAAGAGAGCAGTAGAGCCATCTGCTTCTTCACAAAGAGTTTTAAGGGGACTTATCCTGTAATAAGTTACTTTTCTGGATCCAATTTAGATCCCCTTTCTTGTGCTTTTCACAGAAAAATATGTTGACTGCAGCTGAAGTCAATATGAAATTTATTTCACAAGAATGTTAAGAACATTGAATGTTCCCATATTAAATTTTTCTTTTTCAAGACATACAGTGACACTTTATAAGCAAATGACAATTCAGCTTTAGAAAAAGCTGAAGGGTTGAAGTGCCAAAAAGATTTGTTGAAATCTCCTAAAGAATGGCAATTACATTAATAAAACTAACACCTGAGAGCTGAAATTATGTGGTTCTACTGGCACTGCTATCAAAGGATTAGTAAACACTCAAGAAACAACTATTCTACAAAGCACACATTGTTCTGCAAGTTTGTAAATAGAAGATAAAAGCAATGATGATAGATTGGGCAATGATAATTTTTTAAAATGCAATTCAGAAAGTTTAGATTATACATTTCCTTCCTTACCTGAATCTTTACACATATTTTTTAAATATTAAGACTACTAGTAATGGCTGCCTTACAGAACTACTAGCAATTTTGTCTTCCCAAAAAACTTTGCCTTTAAAATATGGGCCTCATCACATACCCATTTATTCCTCTCTCTCCATCATACACAAAATTTCCTTTTCAGACCTCATCTCTCCCACAAGCAACCCCTCAACTGTAACTCAGACATTGATATAGAGAATAACAGAGCAACAACAAAGTGGGTTTTTCTTGATGTCAAGAGTAAAAAGGATTTTAAGAACTCCAACTGAGGAATATAATAAATTCGATAATTTAAATGTTCTAATATTTTAGAGATAAAGGCAATTAATATATTCACATTTAAACATAAACCTTATTTCACATCTGAGTAACAACTGAAACTAGTAATATTTTCAAGAGAATATTTCCTTAAAAGTTGAATAATTCAAAAGGAAACCTTTCAGTAGCTAATAATTTTTTTTCACTAAGATGAGAAGGTAATTGCCTCAAGAAGAATCTGTAAGACTGTTCTTTCATATTTCTGCTTCTCATCCCTGTCTGATCCTGCTTAGGACCAGTTGTACTTTTCTCTAGGCATGCTTCTAGAAATGACACCCATAAATACAAAAGTTACACTTTAAAATTGAGAGTCTAATGCTCTTTGCTAATTTCAGGCTTCACTGTGTAGGCTGAGTCCTTTTCATGTTGAGTGCTGCACAGAAAAAAGCAGGCAAAAATTTCATCTGCCGTGTGACTCTTCAAAGGAGCCCCCCAAAATTATTCTGTCCCATAAGTGTGGCTGTTGAATCAGCAGTGGTGGGTTGAGAGGTGCAGTGAGGCCTCTGAAATGCTTTTCAAATATTTTTACAAGAAATGGAGAGATTATGTCCTTGAGAATTCCATGTGCCTTGCAGAGGGCTCATAAATAAACAGCTTTCAGGATAATGTTTCACACTTCAGCAAACTCAAGAAAGGAGAATATGTTACTCCAATGATTTCTAAGGAAAAGTGTTCTTCACAGAGCCCCTTATGATAGAGCAGTGCTTTCTGTCAAGTTTTGCCTCCATATGACTGTGTTTCCTTTGGTGTGGATTAATTATCTGTATTTTCCTGTCTCTTCAGCCACCCTAGACACATATGTACTTATGATTTTATTACTGAGTTTTCAGTGTTTGCTGGTTCCACCCTCAATCTCCTCCCAAAGTGTTTCTGAAAACCCTCAACACTTCTTTTCTGGTTTTTGCTTGGTTTGGGGATTTTTTGACTTTTTGGGTTTGTGTTTTTTTAAAACATTTCCTGTTTCTCTTGATTTTGAATTTGCAGCTCATCAGAGGAGCAAAATATGCACCATAGTCACAGATCACACACACATCTGTTCCCACTGGGTATGAACAAGAAAGTACCAATGAAAAAGGTCCCTTCTCATTAACTTATAGTTTAAGCAGCATTTACAGGGAACACCACAGAAAATCCCTACCACAAAATCTGCCGATTGCCTGCTTAGGTTTTGTCTAAACAATTTGATCAATCCAGTAACAAGATAAAAAGGATTTAAGTCTCACCTTGCTCTATAATTTAAGAAACCTCTGTGCTGGGCATGATGATCCCTTTCAGTGCAGTGGGGGCTCTTCTTAGGGCTCTGAGCTATGACTTCTGAGAGACTTCTATCAACTTTATCAGATTCTAAATCAGGTTGAAGTCATGAATCTTGTTTTTCTTCACTGCATACTGCTGCTCCTAAGTGGGGTTTCCTGACAGCATCTCAGCTCCTAATTCAGGCTACCTGTGAAACACACAGAAGCATGCAGTAGGGATCAGTTGGCTTCTCTTTTCCCTTAAGATGAAAATTAGCAAAAAATACGAACATTTCTGACCAAAACCGAATGTTTCATGGATGAATGAGAAAAGTCCACAGCAAATAAATGTGACTACGTGCTGGCTTGTCTTAGTCTTTCTCTTCTGCTCCTTCCAATTTTACCTCCTGGAATTTAAAATCTATTCAAACTATGCTGTCCCATTCCTGTGCCTGTGTCATAGGGTGATAAATGCATATTACAAGTAGCTGCTAACTTCTTTACATTAAGGTATAAATTTTGGATTCATACCTATGTTAATGCAGATACAGCAATCCTAATTAACATGGAACTGTAAAGCTATTTGGTTCTTCAGGTCATTGGTAAAAACACAATACTTCTTTCATCATTTTCACCTTATCCTGAAAATAACTTTTTTTCACTCTATCAAGATAAAAACTGACTGTGAAACAAGTAATTTATTCAAGGAATTTTCTTTCCTGGATTGCCTTGTGCCAATTGAAATTTAATTTCAGTAAAACGTATCTTGAAATAGTTTTATTTTCAGAAGAAAAACTGAGCTGTTTTAGTTTGAGAGCGTCAGTCAGTGTTGTAAAATTTCCTCACATTCTATAGAGGGTTTTGGGTTTTTTTCCCAGTCAAGATCCTTCACCAATAACAGGCAACAGACCAAGCACCAAGGATGTGGAACTTGAACACAGAAGTACTTTTAAGTTGTGGCTAAACCATCCTGCAAGATTTTTTGCACTACCCCTGCCTCTATAATTTTTAGTGCATGTGAGCCGAAACAGGGATATTTGATGGAAGAAAACATGTTTTGAATTGAAGAAAAAAACTACAAAACCACTGGCATCTGAGAGGGACAGAGCAGGGCATTACAGGGATGATCCCAATGGCATTCTCTTTTAAAAGAGAAATGGTGTTTTTAGTAGCCTGTTGGCTTGCCTGGCTGTTTTCTAAATGACTCCTATACCTATATGTCATTTCACAGAGCTGATAAGGTTGCCTGCGAACACAACCTGCAGGAAAATTTGGAAAACCTTCCTGAAACTCCATTTCTCCCTTAACCTGCAGCTGGGACGCAGCAGAGGGAGAGGGGCACTGGGGATTGCCGTGGTGGCAGATGTCGCTGTCGTTTGTCCCAAGGTATGGAGAAGGCCTGCCGGAGCGGCGGTGGCCTCGGCTGGCTGGCTGACCTCCCCCTGACTCGGGGCAGGCAGAAACAGAAAGATTTTGTGCTCTGGTGGAGCTGGGCCTTCCCGTGACCCAGGAAAAACCCTGCAGCCGCTTTCCCACAACGCCGCGCCGAAGCCTGGCTGCAGCTCTCCGTTTATTTTTTCAGGTGAGTAGAGGCTGTATCAAGTACTGGTTTCTCAGTTGCTTTTAATTAGGCTTCTGGAAGCTGCTCTTTCATCTCAGGCGAAGCCTGCGTCACTTCACTCCAGCTATTTTCGGTCCTAAAGCCGCGGGTTCGCTTTCATGCGGCTAATTGAAGGCACACGGGAAAGCAGAAAAGGGCTAATCCCAATGATTTGAGATATTTTATGGTTAGGGTGAAACCACACGTTTTTTAGCTGCAGAGAATCACTTTCTAAATTTTAACCTCCCAACCGCTTCCCCGAGGGGAAGGAGGTGGCTCCCAGGGAAACCGGCTGTAATGACACAAGATCCCCACGGGGTCCCACATACTGTAAGGGAAGGTTGAGCAGGTGATGGAGACCTGATGTGCCATAATAGACTGTCTTTGATTTTAAACTCCTGCCCCTCTGGTCATCTCCTCATCTCCCAGGTACACAGTTGAAGTCCAACAAATTGCCAACTAAAGTTCCAAGGCACAGTGCAGGGGAGATAAGGCATGTGACTGCCATTAACACTGGCTGGGCTCCTGCAAAGGGAAGTGCCTTTGTGGGTTTGAAAATGAAGGAATAAAAGGCATTTCATGAGCTCACAGGAGAGATTCATAATTACTGTCTAGGATTCTCTGCTACAATGGCTGTGCCTGGGCATCCATCACTCTGTCCTGCTCAAATCTGCTGCACAACTACACCCTGGTGTGCAAAAGGACATCAGGACTCCATAGCTGCTCCATGTTGTGTTTTGTTGCTGCATGTGTTGCTGTTTGTGTTGTGTGTTGCTGGTGTTCCCTCACTCCTGCCTGCCTGCTCCCTCAGACAGACACTTGCATCTGTACTGCAGCTGCCAGGGACTCCCCTGCTGCTGAAGTGCTGCACATAGCCCATCTTATGGACAGCTATCGTAATAAGATGTCTTATAATCCCCGAGTTTCTCAATACATTAAGAAATCACTGTAATGACAGCTTTGGAGCTATGCTTATAGGCACATACACTTTAGAGGCAACTGGGTGAAAGCTGGTACAAATTGAGTGAAAATGCCTGTACTGGTAAGTGATTTTATCTGCTGTGAACCCAGCCCACAGTGTGATACACCTGAAATATCTTCTCACACAAACCACTGTTTGCAGTAAGGGTCTGTGACCCCATGATATAGTCACCCCTTTCCTCAGTAGTGCCGCCGAAGTGCATGAGAGATTTTGTGAAGTGTTCCTCATGTAATATCAGTGTCTGACACTTAACATCTTATTGAACTTTGAGGCAGATAACCCAGAGCAATCCTACTGTGTGGATTTTTAAACACACACACACACACACACACATACACACACACATCTATAGGTGTGTATACATACACACACACACATATATATACACGTACTAGTTGGCAATCATCTGTTCCTGAATGTGTAGCAGTATGTTTTGTGCAGCAGTTGAATGAATAGCACAAGCAGAGTTAGTAGCAGAAATCCTTTCACCCCAAAATGTGGCAGTGCTGTGAACTGCTAGAGAGGACCCACAAAAGGTTGAAGAAACAGCCATTTTCTGCCCTATCTGTTCCACAGGCCTTTGATAGCTTTTGTCTTTCATATTCTTGAATTTTCTTTTCCTGGCTAGGCAGTAGAGTGCTCAACACATCAAGCATGTGAGCAGCAGTGAAGAAACACGATGAACCAGAGAGATAAGAATACCAATGGTATGCTGGGCTGTCCAAAGGGCTCCAAGTCTGGCCACTTTTCTTCTTCTGGCAGTTCAGAAACATGTAAGGATTCATTTAAAAAATAGATCGTTTTTGTTCCTTGTGCCTTGATTAAGTTATCCAGATGAATGTACAAAGTCTCGCTGCTTGTTTAATTTATCTATGCACTCCCTGCATGTCATAGAACAACTTTTCCTCTCCAGAACAGGGGTGCAACCTTTTGACTCGTGGTACTGTATGCCAGTATCTAGTGGAAACACAGCAGTCTGCTCAGGCATTGGTGGTGGGAATACCCATGGAGCGATGGGTGTGCTCTGGGCTGATATAATCAGCACAACCCCAAAGGATGCAAATGGGTGGATGGTGCAGAAAGGCAGCAAGGAGGCAGATGGGTCAGAGTAATAGATGGCAGCAAACACAGTGCTCTATTTTTGGTCTTTTCTTTCTGCTTCTGAAATACAGATTGGATCAAAAAATGCATTTCTGGGGGAAAAAAAAATAATGTGCTTATGGGAAGATTTTAAATTCTTAAAGGAGTTTGCCCTGATAGTCTTATAAAGCAATAAGTTTGGGAAGCCAAACTTCTCTGTTTGAGGGCTGAAGTGACACCGTGACTTTTCACTCTGAAATGACGTTTTTCACTTCACAGGCAATCTACAGCTTCTAAAGCATTTTAAAGGGATTAAGTAATTTGAAACAGAAAATAAATAATTCCTGTCTTACATTTCAAGAAAATCTGAAAAATTCTGCTTTGGTTTTAACCAAATGTTTTTCCTCTGATAATTCTGTTCAGCAACTGAGCTGAAAACCCACTATTCATTCAGTCCCTACATAGGTAATTGCAGTTTGAAAATGTGAAAGGTTACATAAATTATGCTCAACAGTCCTACTACTTAATTATTTGCTGGCTATTTTCTCATAGCTTCAAAGCACAAGTGGCTCTCTAAGCAGGATTTGAACGATGTGAAGGTACAGAGCTAGCTTACAGTGGTTATGGCTTCATATTTTGCATATGGAGCCATTATTTCAACTAATAGATCACCACCGAAAGAAGCCATTTAAAATATCTTTATGGCCTATATCCTGACAGGGAAGGAGTTGTAAAAAGGTCATAAACTGTGCCAAGAACCATAAAAAGAAGTTGGTGTTCTGCACTACAAGAAATGCAAGATAAGGTACTTGCACGTTCCAGGCATGGTGGGTGGGTGGGCAGGGGGCCTAACAATATCCAGATGGGCCCTGGAGCAGGGACTGCAGGAAGGCTCTGCAGAGCTGACCCTTCTCATCTGCCTTTTCTTACCCACATCACTGCCTCCTCCTCCCTGGGTTTCAGCCTTTGCCTTGTGTAGCCTGCATGCTCTTAGCCCCTGCTGGGCTCTCTGCCTTGTGTCCCTCGACCTCGTCCTCTGGTGCCTGGGCTTCTCCTTTGCCATTCCCAACTAGCCAGAGGGCTGTACCCTCCAGTGATGCCTGAAGTGGCCACCTAAAAAGAGAGACTAGACAAGAGTAAGGGAATAAGGTAGGTATTTATTTGAAGGGCCTTCAAAGGTACCCCTGGGGAGCCAGAGGCTATTGCCAAGATGGACCCCAAGATGGACAACAGGTCACGAGTTCTTCACACTTTTATAGGTCTGGTTCATTTGCATATCAAGGTTAATTCTCCAATTAAAGCTTCAGTTTAATGATGTAATTTCCCCAAGCTTGCCCCCCTTAAGAGGCTTTTGGTTTATACTTTTTGGGCCTAGGACGGTCTGGGTGTCCTTGGAGAGCAGGCCCGGAGAGGCTTTGTTATGTCTACCTAGCAGGAGAGAGCAGAAGTTAACAGGCTGCAAGGAACTTCAGAGTTACACACTAGGCAGTGCAGGATTTGAAAAATATAAAAGTTAAAACCTAAGGCATCACCAGGGCTTTGCTCCTCTGGCCATGCTGTGCTACAAAAGACACCAGAACCTCAGTCAGCCTTGTAATAGCAGGTGCCTGCTGTCTCAGGGATTCCTTCAGGGGTGGGATATGGGCAGAGGAAGATAAATGGGTCATATGGTCCTGCAGGAGTTTCCAGTGCCCAGTCTTGTCCCCTGACAGCAGTGGGGTCAGGGATTCAGTAACTCTGTCTAAATCTTTTGCCCACATCCTCTCCCAGTTTCTCCAGGGAACCTTTAATGAAAAGTGTGGTGGCTAGGGGCTGAATGGGGCTTGTCTGCTGTCCACAGATTTCCAGGCAGGACACGCTTATGTCCCTGCAGGATTTAGCTCTTATGTATACCATCTTGTGCATTCAAAAAAAACTCTCCCCTTCAAACAGAATCTTATTTTTGAGTTTCTGAGCTGAATAATATTTGGATGTTTTGAGAAAGCCTCAGTGCCCTTAAAATTATTTTTTATTTCCCTGAAGGAATATACTTTTTCCTGCCTTCTTAACTAAATCTGTAAAAAAAAACCTGCAAAGGAACAGATCCCCGTTTATGCTATGCCTATTTTATCTTATGCTAACATAAAAATATATATATATATATATATGAATGAT
>NW_008238959.1:1410174-1417662 GCF_000691975.1 Corvus brachyrhynchos
TGCAAACAAGAAACAGGCTGTAATAACCAAATACTTGGGCACTAATTAAGTCTTCAGCAAAAGTCTCCCATTGGCTTCACTGAGAATTTCCATACACAAGAACAGAGTGGATGCTGTACTCCAGTTTTCATAACCTTTGTACATGCTCGTGGTCACTTATGGAGATGCTTAGTCACACTGGGATGAATGGGATGAGTGACTGCTCCCCCATCTTGCTGTAGGTTGCACAGCCCACTCCTGAGGAAAACCCCCAAAGACCTTTAACTCAGAAAGAACATTTCCATGACTGGGTACCCTCAGGACTTCCCTGACAAATTTGGCCTTCTATAGATAGCTACAGCAGAGCTCTGATTATAGCTGTGTTTTCACAATTCCTGCAACTAAAACTCACTGAATCCAAAGCGTCAGCCTATGCCATGATTTTCTGGCATATCACACATTAGCCCTCTGCTGCAGAGACTCACAAACCCACTGGTGCTAAATAATCACTCCCTTTCAGTCTCTTCCCTTGCACCGCTCCTTGCCAGACTCCAGTAGGGATGGCTTAGCCAGCACCAGACTCTGCAGGAGAGCAGGAGCCTCAACACCAACATTTGTTTCTGACAGACCTCAGCCAATGCGCCTCTCTTTTTCCATCAGGAGGGAAAAACATGCTTTACCATTTCTAGTTCTGCTCCCTGCTATGCTGCCTTATGAGCTCTTTGTCTGGCCTATATATTATACAGCGATCATCCTTATGTAATGGCTCTAATGAAACCAGGGTCAGATGAAGCTAATCCAGGGATTTAGGTTCGTTATGGTACGGGGTTGCCTGGAGCCTCTCCTTTCACTTGCAGCAGAGATGGCCAGAAAATTCCCTCACTCCAGTAAAGGTGGGCATTGTAGCCAGAACAACACCCTTTCTCCAAATGCACACCAAGCACAAAGAGCCTTGCCCATTTCACTTGTGAAGTGGATTTTGGCTAATCCAGCTGGATTGGCGCCTACAGAAAACACAGCCAGGGAGGGTGATGTCCCTTCACCAACTTACTCCAGGGGCTGAAAGGTTAAAGCACTCACTGAGGAGACCTGGGAGACCCTGGTTCAGATCTTTCCTCTGTCTGCAGTAATTTGAACCTGCATAAATAGCCAGTGTGCCAGAAGGAAAGTGAGTGATAGTGTCACAGGCCACACACAAAGCCTCCCCTTGGGATGAATGATGCAGATCTCTGTATTCCCACAAAATGCTCTGACCTCTGGATTTCTCCATTCTGGTGAAGAGTTATTACCAACAAAGCAAAACAGCTTCACTGGTGGGAGAGACTGGGCCTGGGACACCGTGCACAGCCTGCTCATGACTCAAATACACCTTCATGGGAGGTACATTCAGATCCCCTCAAACAGAAGCAAGAATTAAGCTAAGATTTGACACACCCCAGAGTACTCTTCAGTGATGCGATCTGTACCTCCAGGCCATGGCTGGGACACTCATCACAACTTCTTATCTCAAGGATGCCCATAAAAGCCCTGTGACAAATGTCCTGGCTTACCAGCCATTGACTGCCCAACAAGCAGGCAGGTACAGCCACCCTTACAGCTGTAAGAAAATCCCAGCTTAGGTAGCTGTGGTCAGACCTGCAAATCTCAAACAGAAACATGCTTTTCTAGAGTGTATGAAATGTAAATGTTACTATCCTGAGCACTATGACAAGGAAATCTTTTTGAGGATCCTTTGGGTGTGCCGAGATCACAGAAGGAAACCCAATTTCTGCAATGTCCTCTTACAGGAGAGGGAGGATGAAGTAGAAAGGTGGAGCCATGCACATTTCTGATCCTCTTTAAATTTTCCTCTTTTGTGTGTGTGATCCCAGAGACACTGTTACCCCAGTCTGAGTCTTCTGTGCATGCCTGTGCACAGGTGCTCACAAAGGTTTGTAGTGTCCCAAGTAGATGCAGCCAGGTATATCCATTTTGTGTGAACATCCAGCACCTCCTGGTGAGGGGCAGATATAAATACAGCTATAATCCTTCTTGAATCTGAGGAAAAACCTGTAGTTCAAGGGTGTTTGTGCATAATTTCACAGATTAATGTGAAATAACAAGCAAATTCCCATGTGAGAAAAGCTAACCCGAGTGAACTTCAACAAACTCAATTCCAAAGGCTTGGGATTTACTCAGAATGTTGCTCCTAAAAAGCTTTTGTGTTCACTTTTCCTGGTAAGCAAGGTAGCTCTCAGCAAACAGAAGATGTTCATGGTATCCCCGAGCTAATCAGCAGCTGTGAGTTCCAACCTCAGAATCCTTTATTTTCTTCTAATTTAGCTACGATACCTTCAGAGCAAGAAGATTGCATCAGCAAGAGAAGAGCCAATACTTCATTTTTTACCCCTTATCTACTTAGCCAGGCCCTGAAGAACCGATTCCTTGGCCAAACTCCCTGGAGCATGCTCCCAGAGACTGCAGTCGGTGAAAAAAGGGATCAAGCAAATGTGGAGAACAAACTCCAGGACCAATCCATCAAGTCAGAAGTCAAAGTTGTTTTAGCGCCTATGTTTGCGCTCCCCAGATGGAAGCACATTCCTGTGCAGCAAGATGTGGGAGCAGACAAAGCAACTGGGTCTTGTTCCTGACTTCATACATGTACATGATCCCTGAAGTGAGTGTCTATGTCAAATATATAGGTAAAACAGCACCCTAATATACAGTGTTGCTGAGGCAATTCAGAGTCCTGGAAATTAGATTGTGGATGAGCAATAACAGAGTGTTAAAATTCTTGGTCATGGAGAGTTAATCTAATGTCTCATCTATAATTCGTAACTACTTTCTATTCCTGATAATATTCTTTCAGTGTGCCTCCGTAAGAATGACCTATGGTCTCTTCTGGTTCCTGCATCACCAACAGAGTTTCTAGGTTCACTCAAAAAGAGCAAACTGCTCCTTCAGTTGTGTTTGGAACTGGAGGATGTAACAGAAACAGAGTGCAGAATTTGATTTTCAGAATCTGTACTATTAATAATGTCTCTGAAACCAGCAAGATCTTAGTCTGATTTTTTTAGATCTAAGGTGAATCTAGAGCAAATTTACTTCCTATTTGTTCATCAATACATGTAATTCCACATTTATTTCAGCTTTCAGGGTACAAAGCCATGTCTTACTTTTCAGAGTATAATTGTGCTGTCCAAATCCTTAAAAAAATGCCCTTTCTTTTACTGTCACCCCTGTGCATTAAGTAACAGTTTTCAGGAAGAGAGCGTGCCGTAAAATATAGCATTCTGTTCTGCTAAATACTTTGGTGATTATCTCAGATCTAAAAGCAGCTTTGGCTTCAACCTTTGGTTATAGACTGCTCTCTATTGCTTCTGTGTTGTAGAAAAAACATTCGCCCTGTTCCCTTGATAAATAGTTTTCTTTAGTTTCGTCCCATTGCATTTTAACCTTTTGCTACAGAGTTAGCAGAAATGACTGAAGAAGGAACATTTCTTAAGGGCTTCTTATGTGATAGACTTGGAAAATAAGCCTTCACATGCTGCCAAGACTGGAAGGTAAGGAGAGAAAGGGCATGTTTTGGGCAAGCTCCTTTGGCAGGATGGGAATATTTTGTGGTAAACTGTCATTTTAATCTGAGGTATTTTAGGCCAGACAGCTACAGCTGCTGTCAAAGAGAAAAGCTCCTCATTTCTGCTGGTCTTGCAACTCTGGAAAACATGTATTTGCTGCTGCCAGTAAAGCCAAGGGTTCTTCCAGAGGGCACTGCTGATCTAGAGGGCAAAGCTATATATAATATTTTTTGGTATGTCATGATATGTTGGTCCTAAGGGAACCTAAGCATCCAGGAAAGATTGAAGTTAGAAACGTGGGTGGAAGCTTTGCAGCCCACAGATATTTCTAAGTCCAAACGACATCCTGAGGAAGTGAGTCTGGAAAGGGGCTTTCTCATGCTGTTCTCTTTCCCAGCTATTCACAGCATTATGTGCTTCGCAGTACCATTCATGCACCAGAAATGCAATCACTTATCAGAGATGAAGGCTATTTAATCTATTAAGGAATGCAGCCTTTGGATTAATGCACAGCATGCTGCTGCTACTCTCTCTCCAAACATAATGTATTGCAGCCATAAATGGTGAAATTGGACAAGACAGATTGAGGCTTGCAGCCTAACTCCTGCCAGACGGGTTTGGGGTTTGTGTAGCCACCCACACTGAAAAGAGCGTCCTTGGCCCCTCAGATATTTTAGGCACGCTTGGAGCAGTCAAATCTTGAAAGAAATAGTCTGTTTGTAAGAGGCACTGATCAAATCCGGCACTTGGAATGAGATATGCAAATGTATAAGGAATATGCTACTCCAGTGTCCTGTGCGTGTCATTTATGCACTTATCTTTTGAATTTTGACCCAAGTCTATGCTACTAGAAACTGGGCTGCCCAAAATACTTGTTAATAAGCTGGCTGGAGCAGTAACGTCACCTTCATTTGACTCTTTGGTGGAAATTTCCTTGGGTCTCTCTTTCTTTAGTCAACCCCATTCAGTCCAAATGAGATCTCTGTCATTGTTCCAGATATCCTAAAAGTGGGGCCATTTTTTTTACGTTAGTGTCTCATCTCTCTGCCCCCCAGGGAGAGGAATGAATAGTTGAAAGCAACAAAATGAGGGAAAAGGCAAAAATAGCATCTGCAGCAGAACAAGCGATGAAACACATACTCTTTTTTAAAGTCACTGTGTTGGGAGGGGTCTGTAGCTATGCAGTTGGACTCTGCAGATGACTGGACCTGTTACTATGAGAAAAACATGGTTAGCACATGTTCTGCCTGGAAGACTTGGAAGTATTTCAGATTAAGAGATTTGGAGCCAGTAAACCTCATGAATTAGGGACAGGTTAGAAGGAAAGGGTTGGGTTGATAGCGGCAGCTGTGGTAAGGTGCTCAGACATCTACAAAGCTGAGTATTCTGGAGCCTAGGTGACACCTACCTGTCATAATTCACTGCTGACAGCCTCAATAGAAATGGGAAGGAAAATAAATTGTCCCTCCTCCATTTTAGAGGTCTCCAAAGATGAGATGAAGCCTCTTGATAGGGCAGATGTTTATAATGTCATGTGTGTTTTATTAAGATTTTTTCACTACTTACATTTTTCACAAAAGGGATGTTTCTTCAAAGAAAGGAGCACCACCTATCTGCAAATGACTTAGTAACCTGTAAAAAAATTATAAATTCAGAAACTCTTACAGGAATAGGACAGATTTTCTGATATCACAAAGAGAAACTCTGCATCAGAACAATGTCTTGTCATTACAGATGTGTGACAAGTAGCTCACTTGGCTGCTGCAGGTTTCAAAATGTTCTCACCACTTATTGTGTATCTTTTCAAAGGTTATTCAGCTGGTTCATTAACAATTTACATTCCTTTAGCTGTGCTATTCTCCTGCCTATTGTGGTCATTCTCCATCCTCCTGTTATACTGTGGTAACATCTGCTGGTGGGAAAACTCTCTATTACAGTAAATGATTGTCAAATACCAAGCAACCACTAAGCAACTTCTAGAGTCAGTTTAGCAAGCTACCTTAAAAAATAATTCTAGGAAATGCTTTTAGGTAGTGTGGATTTCGAACAAAAAATTAGTTCAGATCATACAAATAAACAACAGGGTAGGAAGGTCAGTATGTTCCAGCCGAGGAACAGAATTTATTTCCCCAGCCTCAGAGTTACAATAATATTCAGGGTTCCAAAAATTTTTCTGACCAAATATTAAAACCCTCCTCTCTACAAAGCAGGGTTGGCAATTTTTTTTTTTTTTTTTAAATAAGGTAGAGGAGCAAGGCCAGAGAGGACATGTTAGTGCTGGAGTTGGGTGTCAGGAAATTTTTACTGGGACACGCGATTTACTATTTCTTACAAATGTGCCATTCTAGAAGGTGATGCTCACAGAAACCATTTTGTGGATATAAGTTCGTCAGTATGAAATCCAGATTTCTTACATCTAAAATTCAGAGATATGTCTGACTTAGGACATGAAGGGCTGTGTTCAGGTCAGGTACCTTTGCAATCATGAATACACCAAACAGTGTAAAAACGGGGGGACCATGAATCTTCCTTCACCAGACCTTATGCCAAGCCAAGGAGTGAACTTTGGAACAGACCTGCATGGAGGAGACATGGTTTCTGGTCATTATGCAGACCCCTCCATCAGGCATGGAGTGGCTGGGCCGGAGACCAGTTTCTCCAACTTGTCTTTGCTCAGGCTTTTCTGGCAGCAAAACTGATGTGACATCAAAGGGCTCTTCCACACATCAGCACCTGCAGGTCTTAATGCAATGGGGATGATTTCTTTTCTTCCCCTCTGGATCAGACCCTCCATGTCTCTGGTGCTTCCCAAAGTCCCTAGGAGATTATTTCCTGCTGCCTCCAGCAAGTTTTAAATGAAGTGGAAAAAGAAGGAAAGCAGTTTTCTGCATTGCAGAAATGACAAAGGGAGCAGCTCTCCCATGTGCTCAAGGGCTGGGATTGTAAAGACTGATTTGGTGTTGTCTCCCAGCCACAGGTGTGGGTGGTTTATTTAGCAGAGAGGTGAGGCAGGGGGAACTCAACAAACTCATCTGACTTCCTTTAGTTCAAATATTTCTTGTCAGGACTTACTGAGGGAAAATAAGTATTAAAAGAGCAAAAGCAGGAAAAGGCCATTGGGCTTATCTTGTTCACTTCCTGAAATCCAAACAAACTTTCAAAAAAATCCATATCACACCCTATCCATTCACCCTGTTTCCCTGCACTGAGGATGGGAGAGTCTAGACAAATCTAGGCTTTGGAAAACCTTTGGAACTTTTTGGAAAATATGTTCCAAATGTTTTGTTAAAGGCTACGAACATGTTGGAAAACACTTGCTGGGGGCTTTTTGGGTTATTTATTTGTTTTCACTCCAAGCACCATTGCCAAGAGCACAGGAGAGAAAGGCTGGGAGGTCTGAGCCAACGAGTGATTACTCATATGAGGCAGTCTCAGTGATTTCCCCAGGACACCATTTGCCAGTGGTGACTCACCCAGTATCACCAAAAGTCAGGAGCCAGCCCCGGTCGTTTGTGGCAGCTCTGCTGGCCCTTCCATGGCAGGTGCTTTGCAAGAGCTCCTGCCCTTATAACGCTCACTCCAAGGTCAGGAGCGTGGTGTTCCAGTGTTTACCCACTTGGCTGTGCCCTGTGGCTTCTCATTTACAGTGAAGTTCATCTGTGTGGCTTCACTTTTTGGCAGGAGATGTCTGGTGCCTGGGGTAAGAAGCAGCAGTTCCTATATCAGGCTTGCACTGTCTGGAAGCCAGGTCTGCAGGCATACACTTCATTTCAAGCGAGATGCCTCAAAGCCTGTGTGAACCTGGGGTTCACTCTCTGGTGACCCAGGGTGCATTTTAATTAGTGGATGGCACTTTCTAGACCAGTGAAAGTCCAATTCTTCTTTACAAGTCAGATTAAACAAAAACAAGATCAAAACAAAAAAAAAAAAACAACCAAAAACAAAAACAAAA
>NW_008238959.1:1417807-1498227 GCF_000691975.1 Corvus brachyrhynchos
CAAAAAAAACCCCCAAAAAAATAAAAAACACGCCAAAAAAAAAAAAAAAAAAAAAAAAAGAGAAGAAAGAAAAAAAGAGCAGCATCAGAATTATCCACCACAATATTAGGGAAGTGAATTTCCTCAGATTGTATGCCCAGCTTCTCTACATGTTCACTCCTCTGGCCTTCTGCTGTGGTTTCCAACTAATAAATGCATTCTCTTATTCTTGAGTTCCACTCTTCACAAATAATCTGTTCTTTCTCATGTCACGATGGCAGAAATGTGCCAGAATGAGCCAGTTTTGTTTGGTCTCCTGGAAAACTTGTGGCTGCTAACTTTATGCCATAAAATAGAAGCAACCAGGGGAGTCTCTTCAGTACTTGGAGAATTAACTGACAGTTCATGGAGCTAAGTGATGGAAATTGGGAGCCTTCATCACAGATTTGACTTCTTATTGTGTTAAGCCCTTATTGTAAGAACCAGGGAATGATCATGTTCAATCCTAGCTGGTTTAGGTGCCTTATCTAATCAGTCTTTTTGCTTAAACACAACAAAAATGAATAGGAGGATTTCAGAACACTTTTACTCCTTGTGTCAACATTTTAGTTTTATTTTAAACACTTGCAAATCCTGATGCTGTAAAACATTTTTTGACCAGCTTCCTAAGGTAATTCACAACTTGAGAAAAACTGTCAGAAAAAAACTCCTGAGGCGATATATCTGGGAGACCACCAGGATTTAAGGGAAAGTGTCACCAACAAGGTGATATGAAGGGAGTTTTGAGCAGTTTCCAGTTAATATGAAAATCAGCAATCATAACACCACATCGTGAGACCCTGAAGTAGCCCAACTCCTTCTTTTACATTATTTAGCAGAGACTAGATGGCTTTGGGGAAAAGATAGCTCACATGTTCCCCTGGAATACAGGCTGGGCTTTGGAAAGTGTGGGAAATGCATGTAAATGTTTTTCACACACTTCAGCATATTTTACATTTAGAAGTGGAAGAAGAGAGAGTGAAACCAGGGTGGGTATTTAGGTTTTGGTGGATCTGTGCTTCTCAGATATCCAAAACCAAGACATCCTGGGGAACTTATAAAGAATCTCTTTCTCCAACGAAGCAAGGACTAATATCCAGTTTGGCCATACAAAGTAACAAGTTTGGCTAATTGCCCAAAAGTTTTGATTAAATTGTTAATAAATTAAGCTTAAAGAGCAGCCAAAAATCACATCGCACTACTAAAATTAATTTTTGATTGAAAAATCCTGCGGTTTGACAGAGGAAGGAATGTTGTGCCAATTTAATGTTGTTATTTGGATTGACATTTATTTGTCTCTTCAGGAGAGGTTCTTCTGTCACCTGTCCCTTGCTGGAGCAGAGTTGGGGAGGGGGGGCACAGACCTCTCTGTCCTCCCCCGGCCCCTCACCTGGATCATGCCCTGCCACTTTTTGCATCAGCAAGCTCCAGCCCTGAGTGGACCATGCCTCATTTCAGACAGAGGAAGACAAATCCAAGGCACTCAGCCAGTTTCTAGGGATTAACAGGCATAAATAGCCCTGGAAATGCCTGGAGCTCAACTGACTCCTAAAAAGGAACAAAAAATGCAATCAAAGCCCCAACCCACCCTGTAAATTGCAGCACTAGCACAGAACTTAAAGTTTCATATTTGTGGTCCTCGTTTTTAAAAAGAGGCCTTCCACTGAGCAAAATATATAGGAGATGTTTTTCACATCTTGTAATATATTTTTGACAGGAACAGAGATAGGATTATAGAACAGAGCAGTCCAATACAAACTGTGGTCTCCAAAAAATCGAATCCCCAAACCTTGCACTGCGGGCCTTTCCTCTTTCCTGGCCAAAAATCCCTTTAGATGGATTAGCTTCTGAACGCCCTTCATCTGGTAACTGAGATTTGGTCAGGTAGAGCTCACTGAGTACCACAGAGACAGAGGTGCCTTTTGACAGTTTAAAAAAGAGGGGCGTGGGGGAAAAGGGACAAATCCAGTTTTTGAAAGTTGGCAGAGGCAACCTGCCCGCTTCTGTAGACCACCACTTTTCACCTCTGAGCCAATCCTCTTGCGCAAATATGACCAACCAAAAAAAGGTCAGGCTGGCAGAGCTTTAACTTTGGGACAAAGGGACACACTGGCGTTATGTTTTGCTGTTTTCTTTGGTTTCTTTGTTGAGAGGGTGGGTTATTTTGTTCCTCCTAGTCTGAGCTCCAGTGATTCATCCATCTCCAAATGTTGACATTTTAACCCGATACAAATCCCCCTGCCTAGCTTTCTGTCTTTTCCATTTTCAGTTCAGATTTCCCTTGTGGACTTGCAATTCACTCTCAGATCATTAATATCCTTTGCTGGCAAATCCCTCTCTGTGTACAGAGCAAGAGCGCTTGCTGCCAACTGATCTTCCTTCACCTTTTACTTCCAATGAGGAATGTAACCTCAGCTGCCTTTCAACATTTCCGGCTTCTATTTTTCTACCTATCATTCCTAGTTGCATAAAGGCCACTTTACCTCAGTTATCAAGGTTCTTTATTACTGCTCACTCACTGCTGATGTTTGTCTGTAACCTCACTTTTCTAGAGGGTTGGCAGACAGGAGGCAAGACAGACTCAGGCCGCTGAGCACAGGCTTTTCTGAGGATCCAGGATGTGGCATAAGCCAAGAAAGCTCCCCCTCCTTCTGAAGAAATATGGACAGGGGGAAAAAGGAAAAAAATGAAGCAGCAAGCAACTCTCAAGACCAATTTAAGCAGAATGAATGGGTCTTTGTTCTCTAGGGCAGGGTTTGCATTTATATTTGCTGTGTTAGCCACGGTTGTGATTTAATTGCACATCTTAATGACTTTCGGTGTTTCCCTTAAAGACCCAGAAGCTGGAATCAAGGGAGTCTATAAGACCCTTTGCACTCATTCAGAGCAGAAGGTAAACCTTACTTTTACAACAAAGAGGAACAAAATTCTCCCCAAAAGGCTCCAAAACCCAAAGGAAAATAAAAGGAAATTGACATTTGTTGTTTTTAAGAAGTCTCAGGATCTTTAAGCCACTCTCAGGATTTTGGAAGGCGTGATGCTTTGATGCTCAAAATTGACAATGCTGCCTTTATATTGAGTGTGCCACCATGCACAAATTTGCTCAAGAAATTAGGACTCATTCCATATGCTACACCAGCCCTTTCAACTTGTTCCTTGTTCTCTTGATGCAAGTGGCAGCAAGGAGAGAAGCCAGTGCCCATCTCACCTCTGTTGCCTTTGGCGATAGCCCATCCCTCACAGCTTTGCTAGTCAGACTCTCATGACCTCTCACCATGTACAAGAGAGCTGGTGTGAGCACACACTGTACACTTTGGAGATGTTTAAATAGTATAGTATTTAAATGGGAAGAAATAGGATAGTATTTAAATGGGAAGACGTGAACACTGGGTTGGGGTTCACAGGAGAATGAGACCAATGGATGATCTTTCACTGTCCCTGGGTGAGATCCTTCCCTGCAGACCAGTGCAGCCAAAGACCCTGACCCTGTTGACAAAAATCACCAGCAATGCTGCTGTAACTTCAGTGGTGATCACTGTGGCAGGAAGCAGAGTGTAAGTGTCCTCCTGTGTCCTCCACCTTCTGCATCTAGTTTGTAACTTTCTTCATCCTTTTTCTGTCCTTTATCCATTAATCTTCAACCAGATTCATCACTGAACCACTGGGTTGCTGAGGCTCACATTCACCTTTTTCAAGGGAGCTGGCCTCATTCCCTGTGCATGCCACAGATCTATGCAAGCAGCATGAGCTGCAGCTGGGATAAGCTCCAGAGACTGGAGCCATCATCCTTCCACAGAACGTGCTGACTGAGCCACCAGCTGCAGAGGAGCTGGCTGTGGGTATGAGGAGCTTCACCCAGCCCTGGCTGCTCACTATCTTCCCTCTGCCAGAGCTGCTGTCAGAGCTGCCCTTTGGGCATTTATCAGCTGGTCTCTGTCAGCGTGAGCTGGGTTAGCAACGATCTACTGCCCAAGCTCAGGTTTTACCTGGAAAAGGCTGTGGAATGCTCACAGTAGCGGTGAAGCAACACACCTGCTTCAGGGTGTTTGTGACAGTATGGATGGGTGGTGGCCAGCAGCTGGGAATGTAGCTTATTGAGACAGGACTGGAGACGAGATGTGTGACCAGACCTGCAAGAGGTCACTGGACTCAGGTCAACAACTTTGCACCACTGCTCTCCTTGCTGCCTTTGACTTGTTTGTCTACTTGGATTGTAAACTGTACAGGCAAGGGATTCTCTCTTAGCTGTGGCTTGGCAGAATAAATGACAGCAGATGAATTTGGTCTCAATTCTTTTATGACCTTATTTTAAAAAATTCTGCTAAATCCTCACGGCAAATATGATACTGATGGGGTTCTTTCCCCACCAGCATCATGTGCTTCCAGTAAGTCAGATTCCTGACTTTTTTTAAGGCTGAATTATTTCTACCTTGTTCCCATACTGTCTGTGGACAGCTACCTTCCCCCGGCCCTCACAAAGAGGGCCTTGCCTGATTTATGTCATGTTTCCATAACAAGTCTTCTCTGTTAACCCTAATTTTTTTTTTAAATTTAAACTTTGATTGAAAGAATATGTAACCCCAGCTTGTTGGTGGCTGAGGTGAAAACTGACCTGAGACACTTGTCACACAGGCTTTTCAACTGGTATGTAGAGAGAAGGTGACGCCACCCAGTGCAAAATTACATTATTTCTGGAGTCCAGTGACACTGCTCTCTGTGTAGCAATGTAGTTAACCAGATACCAAAGGAACACAGGGCCTGCTTGTGGGCTGTCCTGGCTAGCAGGGAAAGCCAGGCACTGGTAACCTGCAGGTCATAGCCAAAATTTAGTGGCCTAACAACCAGTGAGGCTAACAGTGATCAAGAGTGTGGGAAGAGACAAGTGAGGAATTAATAGCAAGGACTTCAAGCTCCTGTTATAGCTGACACTCAGGTGACATTTCCTGGTTGACTGTGTTGTATTACAGTGCCTGCAGAATAAAAATGGTTTTGGAAAACCAGCATATACATAAAAAAGAGACTTGTGAGGACATTTTTAATGTTCTGTGGTGGTTCTTATTTTTCCTGTGGTGAAACACAGGAAAAGGCAACCCTATGTTTTGTAAAGAGAAGGGGGAGGGGGGCTTGGACAGTCAGTCTAGAAGTATGCAGATGAAGAAGCATTTGCTAGCAGGGATTTGTTCAGTTTGGCAAATGTAAGGCAAGAACCAATGGCTAGAAGGTGAACAAAATCAGACAAGAAGTAAGTTGTTTTTATTTTTTAATGTGCCATAGTGCAAGAAGAAAATGATTGTGGAAGGTCTTATGTCATACAATGTACCGAAGATCAGATGAAGCCATCACAAAGATCTCTGACCTTGTAATTTCTGGTTCTATTAATGAATAATCATTCAGCTTCCATATGAATAAAGAATTGATAATACTATGGAACCTGAGACCTGCATTCTTGCTCTGTTAGCACAGCAACAGGACTTCGCATAGGGCGAAGAAAAAATTAGTGTTTTAGTACAGAAAGAACTCAACCTAGTAGTTGCCTAATGCTCTCACATCCCATTCAAACCAGCAGAGAAGTACCCATGGTCTCACTTGATGTGTTCAGCTTCTCACAGGATCTCTTTCTCAACACACAAACCATATCGTATGGAGATTTCTATTTACAGCAAGAGTGGGCAAGTTTCTCCATGTTTTTTCTACTCCTGTCAGCTGATTTACATGCAAATCATAAACTACATCTATTTTCTGTTTGTATTCTGCAGGCAACCTAAAGCAGTGCTACTGCCAAAGGGAGAATGATGTAAAATGGCAGTAAGGAAGGAGCACTCCCAGCTGCACTGCACATCTCCCCACACTGAGCAAACTCTCCAACCTTTTTCTGATATCATTCCTCAAGCACTTCCCTGCATCCTTCTGCTTGGCGTGCTAAGGACAGGCTAGGGATGGGGAGTGGTTCAAAGCTGTATTTAGTGCAGTTTTTTCCTGAAAAAAAATAGTGGTTTATTAGTCAGAAATATTTTAAAGGTCACCCGCCTCCACATGCATTGGTTGGCACGGTGGTCCCTAAGTGGGATTTAGGAGTGCCACTGCACTACATAACGCAGCCGGCGCTGGCAGCTCTGGGTGTAACGTGCCTTCCCAAAGCATCCCCTCCACAGGCGAGGAAGGGGCCGCTGTCCCAGCTCCCGAACAGCAATGCTGGCCTCTGGTGGCCGCGCCGGCCCTTTGCAGCGCGGTGTCACCAGCCCCGCGCAGCCACCGCCGTGCGCCTCCGGCCCTGGGCAGGGCTGCAAAGGGAACAGGCACCAGACCCACACACCATCCCTCGAAATGTTCCCCACTGTGGGGGCATCGCCTTCCCACTGGCATCAGCTCCCTCCTGGTGGTACTGACTGACTGACTGACTGACTGACAGCTTTGGCCCCAGCTCAGGAGGGTGTCCGCGGTCAGGACACACCTTGCTGTTATGGCAGCAGTCGCTATTGCTTTTGCTCTGACTACGAATGCCTGAGGGACTAAGTCAAACATTTCAGGCCATCTGAATAGCTCTGAGACAGCACTTTCACTAGGGTAAAGATCAAAAAAATCAACAAACTCCTACAATTAGAAAGCTTCTTCCAGTCCATGGAACATGGGCATCTGCAGGGATTAAGAGCAGAGTAGATGAGAGCTCCTTGAAATGGATATTTTCTGCACAAGTGAACCACAGCAAAAAATAAAGCTAAACGCAAAATGAAGAAACTTAGCAAATGTCAGTGCCAGTTAAATATCTCCTTTCAGCAGTATGGTGGTTTGGCTTCCCCACTGTTACCCATGACATGAGCTTTGTCAGTGAGGGATTAGAAGCCCATTATGAACTGCCTGACAAAGCAGAGGGGTTCAAGTAGCAGGTGACATGGTAATGCAGTAAGATTGCTCAGTTGACACGAGGCCACCATATTTTTACAAGGCAAGACCCTGCCACCTGTCTCTAAATTGTTCCTGACCCCTGAGACCACACAGAGTGAAATGGGGTGAACACATTCAAGGCTCAGAGCAGGGGTGTCTTGGTACCCCCTCTGTGAAAGTACTCATGTTATTGGAGAACAGAGGTCATCCTGGAAGTTGTTTGCCCTGATCTGTTTACAGTGGTCAGATATCACACCTACATAAGTTATGGAGACAGACAAAGATCAGAGCTCACGAAACAGTGACTGGGTGCCTAAAGCAAAGGGAGAATGTGCATTTAGATTAGCTGGTGATGAGTGGACAGCTCTGGAAAAGAATGTCTTTCACCTTCCCTTCCTCATCTCTGCCACAGTCACAGCTCTGTGTCCCCAAGAGGCAGCAGCATGTTGAGCACCGGAGACAGCCTCACATCTGAGGTAGCAGTGAAGATGTTCACTGTGCACCCAGTGAAGATGGGCACAAGCTGGAAGCCTGAGGGTGGACAGAGCCCACCCAGCACAGGAGAGGCACTGCTGGGGGTGGTGGCCCTGCTGTGGCACCCGGAAGAGCCTGCACTCCAAATACAAGATGGCTCAGCTCCTGGATCAATTCTTACTGCATTCAAGAGATGTGAGTCACCCGACAAAGTGATTTCCCCCCACCCCCTTTTTTTGGATGAGGAGGCTTCAAGAGAGGAATTTTGAAATATCCAGTCCCTTTTCCAAAAGCTTTCATTAAAAGAGCCCATAAAGTTTCTCTGGAAAGTTAAGGAGGCCTTTAAGGAAAAAAAAAAATTAAAATTAAAATTCAGTTTTATTGAATGAATGGGCAGCACTGAAAATATTCAGAAAATTAAAATTAATTTGAAAATAATTAAAAATAAGAGAAGCCTAGTGTATGTTTCCAAGTTCTGGGTAATATTAAAGTAGCACTAAAAAACTGCAAAGGAAATTTACTGTGAGCAGGTGTTTGAAATAATTGGGGGAGAAAAAGGGTTGACTATTAATTAATGAAGAATTATGAATGTCCCTTGTTGGATTTTTTTCCTGTAGTCAACATATTTTTAACCACATGAACTTAGGGAACACATTTTAAAAGTGTGGAGTTGCTTTACAGACACATAGAGGGAGCTGAGCGTCATTTTAGCCCCATTTATTTTATTTTGCCAGTGGCATGCATTTAGCAGGAGCTGTTGAGAGGACCAAGGTACTACAGCAAAGTATTCCTCATCAGTTTTAAAGCACAGATGTTAATATTTTCTGCACAAAAACTCCTACACCAGGGTCAAAGCCACTGAAAACTAAAACACAGCAACTGGTTTCAAGAAAGGCAAATGAAGAGCAAATGTGTAAGGCCTGGTCATGCATAGGAACTCGCTCTGGGCTGTCACCCCAAAAGACTTTCAGGCACCTACTGAACTCCCCAGGGCCCCGAGTGGACAGATGCTGGAGCACAGGTTTTGCCTGGGCTAACCAGCTAACCTGGGCTCCTGTTGAAATGGCTGGTGGTCTTGGGGCTGCCCTGGGCAGGTGTAAAGGGGCAGCACTTTCATGTCCTGTGCTTGGCTACTGTAAAGTTGTTCTCTTGTTGGTTCCTTCAGCCCCCAAGCTCTGCCAGGCGGATTGCGATGGCTTTGTTCCATGTCGGCCAGGAGCACTGAGCTCTCTGGAGAATGAATCCAACCCTTTGGTTGATTTAACTTACGGCTTCATCAGGAGGGTGTCATCTTGTACACTTAGATCTTACACCTGCAGGCCTCAGGCTTGTCAACTATAGGCTGGTATTAAATGGGAGCCTTCCAGTGTAAGAAGCCGAAGTTGTTTCTCAAGTACAGTGCATGTCTCAAGTGCTGCAACCAGAGCTGTGGATAAACCAGCCAGAAGAAGTGCTACTGACTGAATATAGGCCAGTACCAGTCAGAGGTTGTTTCCTGATTTCTTACCCTGTAACCTTTTTCTCAATTTTTACTCTTGTTCTTTGTTTTTTCACTAGCTACCCGCTTGAAATTTGATTTAACTCTGTGGGAAACAATATTTCTGATTCCAGACTGTTTTGGTAGTCGATGAACTCCTAGATGGCGTAAGGTTAAAGTGCATTCCCCAGACAGCAATACTGAATAGGCCAGTGGTGCAAGTGTGACAATTTAGGGAGAAAAGTACACCAGGTCCCTTGAGTGACCAAACACCAGAAATTTCAGTAATTTCTAATTTCTTCCTTAGTAACCTGGTCTTAAGGACTTCCAGCAAGACTGCACCTCAAGTCCCAGTTACTTGCAGAGACAGCCAATGTTTTATTACGAGGAGTGAGTACAAACTGTGAGCCTGAGTCAACCTTTGATGTAGGTACATTTGTTTAAATTGAAATTACTTTTCTCTTCATTTATCTAGAGACAGTAGTTGGGAAAAAGGCCACGCTTCTTTCTATCACTAATATAGACAACAGGCACATTAAATACAGCAAACAAAAACCCTGGAGTAAACAAAATCAGCATTTATTCCTCATTCATCTTTTTACAGGATTTCTTCATGATTTTCACAAAAGAACACATACCAGAGATACATGAGTTAATCTACAAAACCAGATATGCAAACCAAAGTGATCAGGTACATGAAAATCCACATGCTTCATGGCTTAGTTGCCACATGCCTGTCATCTAATTTCAAGGGAAGTTGCCATGGGATACACAAACATTAGTTCTGCCACACCAAAATGTGATCGCTAACTCTACGGACACAGCTAAGCAACATATTTACAAAGCACTGTCTCTACCAGTCCTCATCTAAGTTTGAAACAGGTAGCTAGTTGTTCAGCTACCAAGCCTTCATGGAAGGTGAAACAGTCCAGCATTCCTAAACAGATTCACGCAGTGTTTAGTTTTATTCACAGGAGACACAACAACAAGTATGTATCAGTGATGATAAAAGTAGTACATGATGATGCATCATCCTCCTGGAAGGAGTTTGGAGCATCGGTGCTCATTCATTCATTCATCACTACTCTGGGTGCAAAAACTGCATCCGTTACCATGTTTTGAAAGTCCACGAGTTAAGAATTGCCCTGCTCACTGGGTCCAGGGGAACAGAATCCAATGATTCCAGGTCTCCATCAGTGGAGAAGAGCTGACAAACACCTTCTTTTCACAGAGCTCCTGGTGGGGGCCATTTTGCTGAAAGAGGCTGCCAGTGATTTATAGTGCCAGCATTCAACTGAAAATGCTAAAATAACTTGACTCTTACTGCAGCAATTCAACCACTGAAGAAAAACTATTTCTTGATTGAGATTCCTTCACTGTTAAAAATATTAAGATTCTTTTTATTTCTACTGATCATCACTGGTGCAAAGTAGATATTTTTGGCGGGAAGGTGGGGTGGTTAAACTGGGCTCTTGTACTAATCACATCACAGAAGGTGGACCTAGCACTTCCCTTATTTATTTCTGTGAGCTATCCTGTTATTCCTGGTTGGAATCAATAATTTAGCTTGGCTTTAACTTTATTCAGCTTCTAATATTAAAGGGAATATGAAAACTAAATTAAAAAGCAGCTGCTCTTGTAATCTCCAGAGTGGATTATCCAAGTTGCCAATTGCTTATGTCGTGAGGGTACCCAGAGGAGCAACTCACTGCAGGTGTTCACAAACATGGACATGATAGTATGGAGATCTTTCTGCAGAAGAGGTTTTTACCCATTTCATAATTTTCAGGATGTAAAACATACAAAGACAGTTGAAAAAGCACTAGTGTCCCATCTTGTGCCAAGTATATTTGCCTCTAATCCTGATGTCAATTTTAGACTACTCTAGTATATCTGGCATCCAGTATACCTACTGCATCTATAGGAGTGGTAATAACAGCATCCTAATTCTTATGAGTGCCAAGTGACACTTGTCATGTTCCCAGGATATGGCCTTTAATTTTTACATGTCAGGAAGAATGCAATGGTGTGCACAAAACAAAGACTGTGTCTGGGCACTTTATCCCTCCCACCACAACTGATGTTTCTATACCATTCTTGAGGCACCTCCAGTCATCCCCGTCTGTCCATGAGTATACAGTTAGATGGAATAACAACAGCTAGAACAGTGCCTTTCACACCCAAACCTGCACAGCAATTCACAGCTTGCAAATGCAATCACATAAACCAATAGGTAGCAAAAATTATAAGCATGCTCACACAGACGTAGGTGACTTATTAGAGCCTAGTAGCTTTAGTATTATTATGACCTAGTAGAAAATAAATGATGATGTGTCAGAACAATAATTTAACACAGCAGGCTTTAGCTATTAGTCATTACAGAACACATTTAAATCATAAAATCATAGAATCATAGAATAGTTTGAGCTGGAAGCGACCTTTAAAGGTCATCTAGTCAAACCTTCCCTTAGTGAGAAATGATGTCTACCACTAGATCAGGTTGCTTAAAGCCCTGTCCAACTCCACCTAGAACGTTTCCAGAGGTAGGGCAAAGTAAAACAGAACCCAAACCAAACTTGCATATGTGAGAACACACACAAAACAGCATGCTGCTCAAAGTGCAACAAGACACAATTAGGAAGCCACTAAAAAGAATCTGTCTCAAGCTATTATTTAACTAAAATTACAACAGCCATAAAAGATCACAGAATTACAGAATCATTAGGGTTTAAAGGGACTTCTGGAGATCATCCAGTCCAATCCCCCTGCCAAGGCATGGTCACCTAAAGCAGGTGACACAGGAACACATTGAGAGGGGTTTGGAATGTCTCCAGAGAGGGAGACTCCATGATCTCCCCGGGCAGCCTGTTCCAGTGCTCTGCCATCATCTTAATGTAAAGAAGCTCTTCCTCATGTTGAGGTGGATACAAGACAAAAATGAACATCTCTGGAGACATTTTTCTCAGGCACATTGCTATACACAGCAGTAATAATTACACGGCAGTCTAATTTTTTACCCTTGGTAACAATAAGGCCCTAGGTAATGTACCTCCCTTTTGACTCCGTGCTGTAAATCCAGCGTCTGTGGAGCAAAAAGCAGAAATGTGCTTGGGATTCTTTCCTCCTCCACTGCACACCTGCAGGTCCACACTTGGGTTTAACCCTGGGCACCAAATGGCACCTTCAGTCACTGCAGAGACTTGCTCAGTCCAACCTCCTCTGGCTGTCCCTCCCTCAACTTCACCCCCACTGCAGGAGCTGTTCCAAGAATGAAACAGTGGGACAATTTACAGACAAGAATCTAGAGTGTGATCACCATTATCCATGTTATTAAGAATGGAAGTTACATGCCTTGATTGTGTTAGCACACTGCCCCGTTGCACAAGCCAGAGGCTGCTGAGGGGTCCCCTCCTCTACTCATGTCTAAATTCTCGAGGTGGGGGAAATACATTCAGCTCTTCTATCCTCCCATGTGCTCCTATTTCTGACAGAGCACTGTACAGATGAACTTGGGGGATGTGCTCAACAGAGGCCATGTTTTCCTACAGCTCCTGGAGGATTTGTGGCTGACTCAGTGCAATGCACTCTAACACTGGGCTGATCTTAATGGCACTAAGCTCTTAATTACTACTCAGATGTATATATCAACAAATAATAAATCCTCTTAATTCAAGTTGAGCAACAAAGCAGAAAAGATTGTAGTCACACTATTATTCTAGTATAGGTAATAAGAGTCAAAATTACATATAATTTATTCCTATCCATGTAAAATCTACCACAGGAAAAACAAAACTCTGATCCAATTCTACAATAGTGGCACTAAAGTGCATAATGAGATCCTGTCATTCCAAAGTGGTTCGCTGCATTTTAGTCTGAGCACTGAGTTGTTTACTGTACAGAAAGCTACAGTATCTTGAAGACAGTCAGAAGAGGAGTGGCATCTCCAGCCCTAACAGAAAGGTAGCTTTTCTATTTTTTTTTGTACAGGCAAAAATAAATGGTGACTAAAAACAAGCAGCCCAGCTTCTATCTAAAGTCATATGCTCCTTTTCTTGCTTTGAGACTGCTCAATCTTTTCCCAAAGAAACTTCCGTTTCTGCTTGTCAAAGTTTACTTAAGACTACAGATGAGGACTTGAAGGTGGCAGTGCTCTATATTGTATAAAAGTTACATGGTGTGTCAGTGTGTGATTGCAGTATTTGCAACCTCTGGTGCAACACATCAGTACTACCGTGATGTCACAGCTGTAAGAAGCCCGGTTCATTTGCAGGAGCAGTCTTAAGAGAGGTACTACAATGATTTTAAAACATCGTATCAAACTGGCTGTAGAGAGTGTGATGGCCATGATGTCCCATTAATGGGCCCCTTTTTATTTCAAAATGAATGCTATCCAGAAAGGACAAAGGTGTGAGAAGCAATTCATTGCGTGGTGATGAATAATACTGTTTTGTCTTTATGTTGATCCCTTTTTTAAAAAGACAGAACTTAAATATATAAACTTATGCAATGCATAGATAAATATATAGAGATAGCAATGTTAATATGTGGTTTGATCATAACTGGATAAAGCAAAGACAGTGTAAAGGCACCCCAACAGCATGATTAAATAAAATACTCATTACAATTTGCATTAATGTAGTTCTGAAACCAAGCAGTAAGAAAGCCATATACAGCAGGGAATAAGTCTCTTATTTTAACTTCAGAGCCTTGGCAATTTAGGCTCAGATTCACTTAATGATAAGCCATACTCAAACAATCTCAAGTAAAGAATTCAGCTGTTCTGACTTCCGTTTTTCTACCCAATTAAGAATCAGAGAGGCTTGGGAGCAAGATAAGAAAATTTAGAAATACAGAGGATTTTTTTTTGAGCCAGTAGACAGAGGTTATAATGAGCAAAGCACTGACTCACCTCTTTGCAGTGGTCCTAATCAATTAAATTAGCATTAAACAGATTAGCTGATATAAAATCACCCTCAGTTAAAATAACTTTGAATTATACTTGCGTTTTGAAGAACAGGGTCTGCATGGGTACAAGTGAATAGCGCCTTGTTCTCTTTCTTGTTTAATTAACCCAAGTGTATTTACAGCAAGCAGTAATTCATCAGGCTAAAAATTCCTGAAATGTACCATATCACAGTTGCAGCAAATTCACCTACATGCAAGGAAAGCCTCATTTCTCCCTTTCACTGGTGTTACATTAACATGGCTTTAACTCTGGTTGAGCTAATCCTTAACTCATTTTAGTGTGACAGGAAAAACAAACTTCAAATCTTCTACATAAGGCAGCTTTAAATTTGTTGCTTTTTTTTTTTTTCTTTTTAAGTTATTTGACTCCAGTGTCAAATGAACCTTGGCCAAAGATACAACATAGTAACCGATTGCCTTCTGGGCTCAGATGAGAAACAGTTAATCTTACACGATAACTTAAAGAGCCTTTGATAAGTAAATGAGGATATAAGACTAGGTAGAGAAAAGTTCATTATGAAACCAAGCTAATGTAGCACTCGCAGGCATGGAGAACATGCTGCTCCAGAAGAAATATGCTCCTACAACCTGGAGGAATACTTTCCTTCTTTCAACAGCTGAATAGAGAAGAAGCAGCTCCACAGTGCTGGGACTTGTCCTGCAACTAAGGTGTTGTTGGTCCATTTAGTAGAAGTCTCAGTCATGGCAGGGGGGTAAAGCACCGAGACTGCTGATATTTTCAAATCTCTTAGCAGCAGTAACCACACAGCAGCTTTTCTGCAAAATAAACAAAAAAAGAATCCAGTTAATTCAGCAGTATATTTTTCATTTGGTTAAGTGTTCTAGGATGACCACATGGTGGTTTCTTTGTGCATGAAGAAAAGAAAGCAGCACTGAAGCTCCCTGCTTACAAAGGATTCTCACAGACACCCTTTCTCTGAAATATTTTATACAATATGAAAAAACAATGCTTCTTTGTTAAGTGGAGAATTGATCCTGGAGGTCTCTCTTGAAATGCAGCTACTCTGCCTTTTTTGCCTCTCTTGTCATACAGATCACAGTATGCAAAGGCATGCTGCAAACCTCTCTATTTGTGTTACCACTGACAGCATTTATAATGCCAGATCTAAATCAACTGGCACTTGAGTGCATTATTTTGGGTTAAATGTGGTAACCATACTACTTGCCTGAAAAAAAACAGCTAAAGGGATTCTTTAAAAATAAAGCACAGCCATGACTTTAGATCCACTCATTAAGTAAATTCAAATAAACTCCAAAAAGAAAAACACACACAGAGGAAATAACACTGCAAAAGCCAAAACCAGATTTTCCTGCAAGTTAGATCATGGGTAGGTTACTATGTTACAAAGCTATTAAAAGTTTATTTAAAAATAATTTTGACTGCTGTTGGACACTCAATTTATCTTAAAGTTGACTTTGGTTGTAATAGAAAATTGTGTAATACCATGCTTCCTGCATTAGAGAGGGAGAATTTTCACCATTTTGTTGCCTTGTTTGTTGCCACAATTTAGTGGCTTGAAATGGGAAATACAAACACCAGTCTTGCAAAAGGGCTGGAAAAGCTGTTTAGAAAACTACTGTGTAGAAGCACACAGGTGAGTGGATCAAAGCTTCATGGAATCTGTCTCAGCACCAGTGAAGTGAGGGTGAGTACTGAGGATCAGCAAGAGGTATAAATTCCCAGTGGATTTCCACTCCAGAAGTTGATGATCAGATATTACCGTATCAGGAAGTTACACAGCTTCAGAGAGCAAGTAGAATGTAATAATGGTGCCTTAGTCCTTACTGGCTTCCACTGTATCATGGAAAGGCATCTTCACATCCCCGAAATAGCTCATATAAAGATCATTACCTTCTGTGTTACTGCACTACACTGTATAAAATCTGCTCTAATCTTACTTAGTCAGAACAAAAATTCCAACCTTTCAAAATACTCTCTTTTTCACATCTTCCTGGAAAAAACTCATTGCAAAAAAATGCCAGTCCTTCCATCACTTGCCCTACCAAGCAGATGATGGATGATGGCACCATTAAAAACTTGGTAGTGGTGAAAGGTGGACTACTTTTATTTTGGCATCCTGTTGTTACTCATGACGCACTACTAAAAGGAAGTGGTTTTACAGTGTATGTGTGTGTTCTCAGCCTAATTCACATCTTGACCCTCCACTGAGTTTTGCCCAGAGATGGCCTCCAGAACCTTTGAGTAGTTCCCCTGGTCCTTGAACAGAGCCACCAACTTCTGTGGTAGTTGGTGAAAGTGGCTGTGGGAATTGGAGTACTGGTTTATGGAGACATTTCACTGCCTGAAGTAGCGCAATTTCGAAGTGGCTGAGTGAGTCAGGGACCAGAGACAGAAAAAAGAGAACAGACTTGAGTCTCCCTGATCCCCAGGGGAGGCAACCAAGCCAGCATGAGAACCACTAATGAACTGTTAATGAAAGGGCAAAGACAAGGAGCCAGGGAAATAGGACAGAGAGATGCTCTGTCAAAATAGTTTGGGTTGCTAAAAGGGAAGGTAAGTGCCCTGTCAGAACTGGGCCCTCGGACACATGGAGCAGCTTCTTTTAGGGGACACCTTGCTTTGATTTCACTGCAGTTAGTCAAGCTGCCCCGAGGGTCTGGCCCGTGCCTCTGCTAAAAAGTTATTACTTTTCATATTTCTACCCTTTTTAAACTTTACTTCTAACCACAGCATGAAAACCCGAAAGCTTTCAACACTGAAAAATTATTGGGTGAAATCTTGCCCCATGAGAGCCAGTGGGAGCATAACCATTCCCTCTAAAATGGCAAGGGTTTGCAGCACATATAGCTCCATACCCATTAATTATTTTGCACATTGCTGTTACTTGGTATAAGTAATAGAGCCAGTTTACATTTTGAATGCTTTCCAGACAGCAGCAGGGATGGTGGTGGTAAATACAATTTGGACCGTGCCCTTTGGACTATACAAGGTTTTCAGCTGCCCACTGATCCCTTCCACAGGGCCTACAGCTTTTACATCTGAAGGAACATTTGGGACCTGAAACAAACCTTCTGTTTGGCAGCTCTTTCAGAGAGGTTATTGAGCCAGGGGTGCTTGAGACACACAGTCACCTTTAGCCTTTTTCTAAGGAAAAAAGAAAAGAAAACAAAAGAAAGAAAGAAAGAAACAAACAAACAAGATACCATTATTGAAGCAGTAACTGAAGATCAATCATACCTTACCTCTACTTAAGATAATGGCAGAAGAACACTGCAACATCAGCATGTTTAGTGAAGCTACTTTGCAAATACTGGGGGAGAAGATGCAAAGGAAAACATGAGCTATAAGCTTTGCATTAGGGTAGGCTTTCCTGAGAAAAAGCTGGTGGTAGGAAGAAGGACAGCAGTTTGTGTTCTTGCAGCATTTGGAAAAGCCAGTCTGTTCCCCAGATTGAAGAAATCAGAGCTTCTGAAACTGGAGCCCAACTAAAGGAGTCAAATGGTATCCTATGAAAACCTCTGAAGATACATTAACCATGATAAACTCTCCTATTTTTACTGTGCACACACACTTACAAATCTTCTAATAATCTCATGGGAGTTGCTGTTCGGGGAGATTACAACTAAAAGTAAATTTAAGTGAAAATTAGAATAATTTATTTGATTTTTATATTCTATTTTATAGTAATTCTGGTTATCCCTACTCTATAACAGGAATATCTTGCAAGGACAGAGCTGTCATGACACTATTCAGACCATCCCACCACCTCATCAGCAGAGCTGCCTCTGCTTGATTATCATAATAATCTTTGTTCTTATTTTAATAACATTATTTTGTTAATTAATAAGATGGTCTATTAATTCTTAATGCTGGCCGTATATCAAGATGCACCATGACATATACATCCTAGGCAATGCAGCAGTCATTTTATTTAACACAGAAGTGCTTTGCCTGCAAAGGAAGAAGTGAATATTGCACTTCAAATGCTGTAAAAAAATTCTGAAACCTGTTTAAAATTATCCCCTTGTGAACCACTGACTCACAGACTGGACTCAGAAACAGCCAACAGCGGTGTCACTAACAGCATGAATCTCCAAAAATTACTGACACAGGAATAACCAAAGTGATTTAAAATCTTGTTGCTCCTCTAGCTCAGCCCAACTGAGTTGTTTGCTTGAGCAAACAACCTCTCCTTTTGTGTTGGCCACTGAGCTGGTTACCATTGAAGGGCAAGAAGGTGCTTAAGTGCAAAAGTATGCACTAGGTGAAGTTCATAGCTCTGTTGGGAAAGGTATCTCTTCGGAAGAGGTAGGATGAAATCTAACAGCACTCATGGGGGACTTCAGCAAAGCCTGAAAGAGTTTTCAAAGCAGGAGCAAGAATCATCCCCAGCTGGAAAACCCTTTTCATATGGTGATGCAGTGCTCATTTTGCAAATACTTTTATTTTGCTGAGAAATTGATCCACTCAGCAACACACAGCATTGCAGGATCTTATATTTCCTCTCAGACATGCAAGAACTGATGAGCAAGTGTGAGCATGCAAATTTTAACAGCTAAAAAAAGCAATGGGACACATGAGGCTCACAATGGCAAGGAATGAATCAGCAACAAAGACTCAAATTAAGAAAAATGTCAAAGCAAAGTGGTGTGGCAACACAAGAGGGCAGCAGCGGAGGCACAAGGATATTTAAATGTAGGGACCTGGAGTCTGTAGTGGAGCTTGTGGTCTGTTAACCATGGGTGTTTTAAGGCAGCAGTTGCACTTAATCTCCAGCTAGAGGAAAACCAGAACGCCATTAAGAGTTTTTCCCAGAATCTTACAATTCAGCAATTGTCTGCTATAGGTCATGTGTTCTGCCATCATGCAACGTTGTCATTTCAGAACAGTATGACAGATGGCAGATGAATTAAGTCTTATTTCACAGCAAAAACGTATTCAGTTCATTTCAGAGCATTTGACGGATACAATGAACATCATCAATGAAGTGTCATTATAATACTGTATGTGGACATAAAAAACTTAGATAAGTCATATTAGTTCTGCAATGGAGCAGCACAAGTGATACAACTGTGTCATGATGGCATGGCACACACATTTCAAAGATACAGGATTATTTACCATTTTTCCTTGATGAGAAGCTTTGATATGAAATCTTTGGCCTCATCAGAAACATCTCGAAATTCCTCATCTTCAAAATCCCAGTTACAGGCCAGGATATTGTTGAGGGTCTCATTGTCATCATCACCCAAAAAAGGAGACAATCCAGTGAGGCTGAAGTGAAAAGGAATATGTTCAGTCCTCCTGTCTTTCCCTCCTTGTGTACATGGTCTCCAATGTGCCAGCTAAGATTGTTCTGTTACTCTGGCCTATCTTAAAAAACACTGCTGTCTAACAAGGTCTCCAGACCATTCCCATTTTTTCAACCACATACATTTTTAAATAATCACCCATCTTTTCTAACACACCAAACATTACTGTCTTTCATGGTAGGTCATATTTTCTAGACCCCTGACCACTCTTGCTCTACCCACTGGGAATTTACCAAGCAGTTTACATTATTCTGGAAGTGTGATGCTCAAACACTCCTGAGAGATATGCAAAAAAAACAAAGATGAAAAGTTCATGGCAATTGGAAAAGAGGAGAGATTTCTCAATATGGAACTTGGAAAGAAGTCTACATTTCCTATTTTGGGTACATATTTTTTCCCTTTTCCAATATAACAGCAAACTTGGATGACTGACACAGTTTAACCTGGAAACAGCTTACAAAGCAGATACTGAATCCTACTTACAGCATATAAGCAATGACTCCTAAACTCCACATGTCTGTAGGAAAAGAGACAAACTCATAATTCACAATTTCAGGAGCAAGAAATTCTGGAGTCCCAAAGTTAACTCGAAGTTTTTCCCTGGGTTTATATCTAGGAAGTGGAAACATTAACAAAAGACATAAATTAAAGTTCTTATTAAAGTTGCATCGTTAATTATCTAGCACTTAGAGGAATTCCAGAAGCATACAGAAAATTCAGTAGGAAAACAAGGACAGATAGAGGTACAAACTAAAAATAAATATGCCCATATAGAGAATTAAAAGTGTTTGCAAGCTGTATATCATACAAGGACAAAATGCAGCTGCCATAAAAAGGAAGAAATTCATATTTCAAGGACTTCTCAGAGCAGCTCTTACCATCCTTTTGGGACATCCATATCTTAGGCATGAAATTTTTAACCAGTAAATCCTTCACTGAGATTATAGCACCTAATTAAACTAGAAAGTGATATGGCATGGAATATATTGTAAGAGCCCTCGATAGTATATTACACTCTCTTTTGAAGAGTCTCTTAATACTGGAGACAAGAGACTAGACAAGATGTACCACTGGTTTTGTCCATTTTAGCTGTTCCAAGATACTTTTATGTATGCTTAGTGAGAATCAGCCCTCTTTCAACCTTCTACCTGAAAAGAAGGTTTCAGGACAAATCTTTTTCACTCAGCTCCAAACATTCCATATTAAAATATATCCCTGGTTAAAAGAAACAAATTTGTCCTAAGAACAGTAGAAGACCATTATGTATCAAATACATCATCGTAGGGATGCAATACTTTTTTCATTGTTTCCTAATTCATTTATGATTAGTGAGAATACATGCACATACCTTCTTGCCAATCCAAAATCAATAATTTTTATTTGATTTGCCTCTCGGTTCACACACAGGATATTCTCAGGCTGCCAAGAGAAACAAAAGGAAGAAAAACACTTGAATGAGAAACAAGTATGAAAAACTGGGCTTTTAGTAAACTGTAGGGAGAAAACCACTAATAACAGTGAAAATATCTCATAAGCACCTTCTGCTTTCCTCCTTGTTCAGATCTCTCTGCATGGGTACCCCCCTTGCTGTCACACAGCAATTGGAGCTGAGCATTTTGTGCCTTCCAACTGCTTTTTCTTCTCCACAGCTTTTCAATTTGACATAAGGCAGCAGTTCAGATAAAGAACTCGTTAGGGGGAAGGGGACAGGGAATGTAGACTTCCAAAGAGGGGTTTCAGGATGCTGTCTGTGATTTTACAGACCTTGATAAGCTCACACTGATTTAAAAAAAAAAAATTAAATATTTTAGGCTTTGAAATTTATCTTACAGCTTTACATTTCTGAGTTCTCAAATGTTTATGTTTTTTTCAGGTATTTTAGCAAAAGATAGGATTCACAGGTTAAATGTCTCTGGATTTTCATAGGGCCAAATGCTACTCTTCACTTTCCTGGCAGGAATCCATTAACTTCCAAGAATTACTCCAAATTCTTATAGAAGGAACTGAGAGAAGGATGTGGCCAATTGTCTTTGAAATGTAAATACCTAAAACACAGTCCCATACTCACTGCCAGCACTTTTCTAGCTGCTCTGTCTTATTGCTCAGTGAGTCCTCTTTGAAACAAAACAGCCCTCAACACTTAAAACATTAGTTAACCTTTGTCACCATTACTAATTCATTTTACATGTAGGACTTTTAAACACCATATGTTCATAGTTTCTGAGGTCCTGGATGATTACGGTCAAGACGATTTTCTTTCAATTTCAAGCTTTCTTTCCCAAACTCATTTGTTACTGACAGCAATCTATGAACAAGCAAAACAGAAGGGAGAAGCCATAGCTGGCAAGCACATGAAAAGAGATCTCTGGGATTAATTTCTTGGATTGTATATGTATCTTTTTGTCAGCAGTTTGACCTCATACTAAAACTGTGCCATCTCAAGATCATAATTAATGTGTCCCAAAGAACTGTGTGAACTTCTGTTTGACAAGTTTCTAGGTAACTGGATGTTTATAGAGAAAGAGAAAAGTAAGTCTGGTCATTGATCGGCTACTGAAGCAGGTCCCAACAAGCATCTGCTCATTTCCTTAACCACTGCAGTAATATATATGCTAACAACATTAAAGATGTACTATATTAACTCAGTTATTACAAGCCAAAAACAGCAGCTGTTATAAAAATCTCACCAAAGAGAAAACCATCTTCTGCACTTCTTGTTTCTTTTTACTGTATTGTAAAGCTCAGGGATCAATAGGAAGCTTTCTAGCCAGTCATAAAACTAAAGACATCATCCCATTTTATTCCTGCACTAAATAGAGGTAAGAAACAAGTCCATTATTTAATAAAAATTTGGGCTAAGGGAAAAAGAGCCAGCCCAAGTGTACAGTTTAATGAAAAACAATAACAAATGTTTTCCAAGGGGTGGCTGTTGACCATTTGCAGTTGACCAGAGTAAGAATGTGCAAGTACATGGTAGAGTACTTGTACATGTGTAAGTACGTGGTAGAGAATCTGTCACCTTTCTCTGGGCTTTCAGCTACACTAGCAGTTATTGTCTAATCCAACATAGACACACTGTATTGGTTACATTAGCCACTGACTATTTTTATTCCTTTCATTTTAGAAAGTACTTTTTAATGTACTTTCCCTTAATCTGGCTGTCTACTGATGCCTTTTCATGACAGCAGCAGTTTAGTGTAGATCTCAGAAAGTTGTGTAGGCCTTATACTGATCCTGAATGACCCTTGAATTTAGTTCCACTCACTCATGCCTTTCTGCATAGTAAAAAACAGGGATAATTGCCACCCCATGGCTGATGTGTAAAACACGTACCTCGTGCAGCTGAATTAAATAATATTTGCACAGTATCTTGAGATCTAAATATTGTAATTAAAAATAGCGATGTATTTGTACTCAGCAGCTGGCTTTCTGTAAAATCAGTCTGTGGAAAATTTAAGCACTATGAAGCTTGATGACATATGACCACAATTTTCATCTAATTTACTTAGTCCTGTAGTAATTTAACTGATCTCAATGTGGTTAAAGTAAATATGCATTGAAATAAGGAAAGCAGAATAAGGCTCTTTGTTGTTTCTGCCACAGGAATCTGCTAAGCTTTATGGCCTACCATTAAGAATAGGAATTTCCACATCTGTCATTGCACAAAACATACATCTCAAAACTCTACCTTGAGATCCAAATGAAGAATGTACATTTGGTGCATGTACTGAATTCCATTGCAGATCTGTTTTATGAATGAGATAGTATCCATCTCTGTCAAATTGTAGTTTTCATCAATAATTCGGTCAAATAACTCTCCTCCTTCCACACTGAGGAGAAAAAGACAACAAAGCAGTGACCAAGTTCAAATCCAGTCCCACACAGTAAGACTAATGCTGAAATTATGCTATTGACTATTTTTATCATTCACAGTCAAGTTCAGTAAGATGAGCTTGTACTCAGATCTGAACTTTCTAAAGACTGGGTTCTGATGCATACTGTCCTGAACCTCTTCAAGGCCTGAGAGTCCTGTCTTCCAGCCACTGAAAACCATGAAAGTCTTGAAATTTGAATTTTATGCTGTCTTGAGTCATCATTTTGTACCACTGAAATTAATGAAGTTCCATGGAAAATCAAGACAACATGAGGGAGAATCTGAATTTAAATCTGTGGTCTCTTCCCTCTGAGTTTAAGAGGGACAGGATCCAAAATGTCAATCTCAAACTACCTAAAGTCAACAAAAATTACTTAATTTCTCTTCACATTTCAGTATGCCTCCAGTTTATCTGTTCATAGATACACAGATACTTTTTTTTTATGATATGTTAATCATGTAGACCAAATTCAGAGGATTATCTGAGAAGGTCCAGAACAGTCAAACTCACCCAGTTTTGAAACTTCTGCCATGACTTTCAGTGTTTCGGTTTTGGCCTTGTTGGCTTCCCTAAGACAGCATCTGCTTAACTTGACCTTGAGGCAGGTATTTTGTGCCTAACTAGCCTGATAATCCAGCATACAAAGCAGGTTTATCCTTTCAGGCACCCAGCAAAAGGATTAGGCACAACACCCACATCTGGCTTCTCTTTGGTGTAAGATGCCTTCTTGTTTGCCTCACAAGAGATATTCTGGGAGGTTTGTTTCTTAGCTTACACTAAGATAAATTAAAGTATTAAATGAAAGATAAGATATGTAACACAGCTCCATCTTCAACTGGAGCAGTTGTTTTACAGCACGAGGAATGTGGCACACTAATTGAAAAAATGCATTAATGCCTGCATGGGAAAACTTTTCTCTTAAATTCCCCTTTTTTTCTCTTGTTCATAAGAACATATTTCATATGTGTTTTCTACCCATAAGAAGTTCCATTTCTAATTTCAGGAGAAAGTAAGAAGGAAGCTGACAATTCTAACAAAAGTAGTAAGCACAGAAAGGAAAAGAAAAGAACACACTTACTATTCCATGACGAGTACAATATCATTTTTAGATTCAAAGGCATCATATAACTGGATGAGGTTCACATGATTCAGCTGGTTCATGACATTGATTTCATTTTTTACTTCATCCTGTAAAGAGCAATGAGTATTGCTTGAGATGCCTTTTTTCCTAAGAAAGCTACGTTTGAAGCAAATCTACATTATTTCGTGTTTTCACTTGTGGCAACCAAACTCAGGGCTCCTGCAGTGGTAGAGGTCAAGGCTATAGGAACTAATACACTGAACTCAGAGCTTGAGTGAGGTGTTTCAGTAATAAGGTATTTGCTGGAAAAGGAAGAGACGAGCCCACATGAAGAAGTGGTAAGCTCCCAGGGATGTAAAGGGAAAAGAGAAACAGAGGAAGATTGTTCGAACAGCAGTAGGTGTACAAAATCAAGCTAAGCCCAGGACAGTCCTCAGAACCTAACTTTGCAGTCAGAGGAGAGAGACTAGTGCCTCCATTCAGCCCAACTATTTTAGACATGCTGAATCATTCTCTGAAGGTGTCAGTCTCTCTCCATTCACTCTAAAGGGATTCTTGGTGGTCAGCTTGGCCACAGCTATATCTTAGCAACCCCAGTTATCTGAGACAAATCCTACTCTTGAATGCCCTTAATGACACTGATGTCACACAAAGAGGTTATGCATGTCTTTCCTGTGAAAGCCAGTCCCAGATGGCCAAGAGGTTTGCAAAACAGCCCAGACTAATTCTTCTCATCTGCATTTATGCTGATGTCAGGAGCCCAGATCATGTCTGTTATCAGCATCCCCCACACTGAAATCAAGTCATTGCAGCAAAGGCTACAGTGTGCTTGGGAGGGAATACACTATGTCACAGGCCTGACAAATGTTTTTACCATTAAAGAAAACACTAATAGAACTAGAAGCAGAAAGAAAAAAAAAAATATTTAAAAGAAACAGAAAACACCCCAAAAATAGTACTTTGATGGGCTACTAAAAGTTTTGGAGGAGAAGGGAAATAGAACTAGGATTAATGGTAATCCAGCAGGTCCTATGAGTGTGTGAGACACTTGGTCATGATCTGTTGTGTAGCTGAAGAACACTGTGTGACCACTTGGAGAACAAAAGACTAATATCATGCTCTACCAACCTTCTGTTTTGGACCTTGTGCTTTTATAATTTTGGCTGCCAACTTGAGACCTGTTGCTTTCTCTTCACATTTGTGCACTTGTCCAAATCGCCCTCTAGAAAAAAGGAGGGAAAAAAATCATCCAGCGGTACAGGTGTCAACTCTGAAAGTAAACTACACTATAAACAACCATAAATTATCCTCTCCCTACTGGCTTTCATTTCAATTGCTCTGTGTTGCTATTTTATCTTGTAGATTGTACTTGCTACTAGTCATTTAGGCACACCAACATCACACACTGTTCTATCGGGTACTACTCCACTTGTGTGATTCACTATACTCACCTCATAATATGCAATGACTAATCCCAGGGAAGTCAAGGATGTACTGTAAGGATAATGCCTCACTTATGTGCACCATCTCCCCCTCTCCATCACATCGTTCTCCCCCATGGGAGCGTTGTGATTTCATGATGAAACAAAGCCTTACCCAAGAGTACGCTGCCATGAAAAATTACAATATCCCACTCTCCTAAATAATGTCAGCATGAGAGATAAGTAACTGCATGGCCTGTCAGATCAGCCTGCTAATCCATCTGAAAACATGCATGTTCTTCCTCACTGAATGGAAGAAGACTGCAACATGTCTCTACATACTGCTGGCTGTAATTTGAGGTAAAGTATTACAGCATCCTAGGAGCCCTGTCATAAAGCCTGAGGGCATCTGGCTGACCTAGAACAATGCCAAACACAGGCCAAGTCTGCTGGTGCCAAACAGTAAGCCAAAATTCACTCACACTGTAAAATCAGCCTCCTCTTTTCATCCCTCTATAAAGCACTGTAACAGCTTAGACTTTCATGACTTCAGCTCTAGAGGGGCATGTGGCCTCCATTGACCTCCCAGGGTGCTTGGCTGTAAATTTGCGCCTTGCTTTCCAAGTCGATTTACTTCACCTGACTTACCCTCCCAGAATTTCATCCTCGTTGACATTATAATAATTGCTGATCCCCACCCTTTTGGCTGAGACAATCCGGTGATCAAATGGTGCTGATGGAGTAGGAATATCATCTAAAAAAGACAAAATACACAGAGAGCATATGAGTGGTCACATGCAGTGCTTGTTTATCTCATATTTTAGTTCCTCTTTTTCCCAGATAAGTTCATTTAAGAACTGAATACACTTACTGTAAGCTTTATAGCTAGGTCTTTCTCTGTTATTGAAGAAGGGTTTTATTTCAGAAGCTCTGGCTCAGAAAAAGAGGTTATTGTTAGGGAGCTACACTACCAAGACAAGGACTCCTTTGCTAAGCTATCATCTTCTGTACAACAGTAGGGAGAGACAAAGTGAAGACCACTGGACTATACCACTGTAGCTTCATACTCACAAGGGGCCTCTGCAATTCAGCCTAATCCCTGATTTTTTTATTACTTTTTCCTCCTCGGGGACAGTTAATAGGCGAGTATGTACTGTAACTCTCCAGTGGGGTAGGGAGAGAAACAACTCTCCTGCAGGCTCAGCTAAGAGAGGCTATTTCCCAGCTTTTGGTGTTCACAGTGAGGAATCCCCTCTTAACTGATTGACAAAACTTGTCCTTCTCCACAGTGTGGTCATCACCTTTAAAGATCACATTTAGAGCTTGTGCACATGAGGGAGTTTCACCCTGGCGGACAGCACTTGGGGTTTCCAATATGGTTCAGGACACACGGTAACTCATATGCTGCTCTGAAGAATTTCTGTCCTTAAAAAATGATGGCAGATAAAAGGTAAAGACGGGCACAGAAAAGTGATGGTTCCCAACATCACACTGCAGCAGCTATGGAGCTTTGGCAGGTCTCTGGTTTCTGGAGGTTTCTGGACCTCCACATGATGGACCTTTCTGCCATCCTGGTGTCAAAATCCCTGCTGGAGACCAGCCCTCCATGCCTAATTTGAACTTTTTGCAGGCTGTTGTGACTTCAATTTCATACCCACATTGTTTTTCATTTGATTGATATTCCTGAGAGTGACCTTTGGCTGACCAAGGTGACAAATACTTCTTCAACCGTTTGGGAGGGCTACAGCCCCAGTGTTTCAACATGAGCTCTCTGGTTTGGAATGCCAGCTCCTTTTTGTGTGAGGCTTGTTGAGCAATTTTAAAACCATTCATTACTCCAGTGAAAATGATCAAAAACACAAACAAGAAACCCCATGACAGCATGTAGCTGGCAGGAACACTTTGGTCATTAATGTAGCTGTAGATTGTCCTTATTCACAGGAATGTCCATTTTTCCAGGACACAAGCTGTGTACCTAGATTTTTTTTTGACAGTGTTAATAACTTACATGGTCAGGAAGTTAGTTCATGGTCAAGGAATTGTGAAAAGCTGGGGCTTCTGGAAGTTTGCCACCTACTTGGGATTCTGCAAAGTTTGAATTGCAAGTCTGTAAGTATGGGTCTTTGCACGTTACCGAGACCCACAAAATGCCAAGAAAACCTCTAACCTAAGGCAAAATTTGACTCTAACAACACAAATTCCATCAGCACCAGCATGTAAGTGACAGAAGAAAAGGTCTTTTCGAAAGCTCAGCTCAAAACATTACCAAACTTTGGGCAAGGAAATATTCTTTTAAAGACGCCTGACTGCTTTTCAAAACTATGCTTAAGTTTTTGCCTTCAAGATGTTCCCCATGACAGACCCTCTATTTTTCTTTTCCTACAAACCAGAGGGGATTTCTCCCTATTCAAGAACAACTTTCTATTACAGATCGAAGATGCTCCAACAGAGACACTCTAACCTTAACATCATCCCTAACTATCTACCAGGGCTCACAGCAGTTTACGGATTTTAAAGCTTTTGGGCTATCTCCTGTTTTCTGCTACAAAAACCTAGCACAAACCTACCATAAACATTTCCCTCCCACACTCTCACCCCATTCCCAAAGCAGATAAGTTCATCCTGAGTCCTGTGTACGCACATGCACACACATATAGCTTCAAGTCTTTCACCTCCTCACATGCCATAATTTCACATACAGGAATAGGCACCGAAATTCTCAAACTGGAGGTCTAATATTAGAAATCTCTGCCTCACCGTGGTGAACACTGCTTCAGAGTTCGGTGCCTGAGCACCGTTTATCTGACTGCTCAACAGCATCACTCAGGCTTCCACACAAAAGTCTGTATTTCTTTGCTTTGTAGACTGCAGTTGTTCTCACTTCAGATTACAATGGTACAAATATGAGCAAGCTGGTTTTTCAGGCTATGTCCACAGCATTGCAGATTCTCTGTTAACACACATTCTCAACACTTCCACAGGTCGACCGAGTTTGCTGCACCTGATATAATTTCTCCCTCCACTCTGTACTTAGGGGTTTTAGCTCTTTTGTTAAAAGAAAAGGGAGAGAGGGTAGTATTAGTGGAGTAATTGTGGCAGAAGCAGATTAATTGTGAATAATTTCTGACAGAACAGAAGCCTCTAAGATGGAAGCAAGCAGAATCATGTTACTTCTCATCAGTTTAGGATGTGGTCCATGAACAACTGTTTCCCATCAGAGGAACCATGCACACCTTTTTCCGCTACTAATTACAATCACAAAATCATTCACTTCTACAGATACTGCTCTCTGCTCATCACTGCAATACCCATGAAATCAAATGCTTTGCCTTTAGGCTAGTTCCTTGCTTTTTATAGTTTTACATATGCCATCAGTGCTTCCTGCAACTACTCTGCTCTTTTTGTTGTCATCTTTGACTAGGCCTTCATCATGCACTTGATGCTCACTGCTATCACTATGCTCAAATTGGCAGGTCTGCCCAGGGATTGAACTAGAATTTCCTGTACCTTTTTCGCAGCTTTTACACCTGCAAGGACAAAACATGGTATTAGTGCAGAGTACACTTAAAGCAGAGCAACTCTAGAAACATAGGTGAAAAATGCCTACACAGCTATTGAATTCAAATAACATTAAGCTATTTTGTTTCACGGTGTAAAATTAACTAGTTTAATATTCACCTTGAGAAATAAAAATGGCTCTTAAATTAATCACGACAGCAAAATGTTTCTCAGTTACTGAAAACCTCACCTGAGTTCTTCTAAACTTGACATTAGGCTATCAATCTCACCTTTAAAGCAAGGGGAAAGCATTGGAATTCCACTTTGTACATACAGGTTCCTGAGAGCTTAAACCTGTTTATCCCTGAAAGGCTATCTATTAAATCCAGGAAAGAAAGAATTGCAGTAAACAAATTTATCAGGTCAATTGCCTGGGCAAATTATCACATTTTTATGTTGTCCTTTAAGTTACTACATTTTGCAGTAAGTTAATTCCCAGTTGGCAGATGGCCTAATCTATTTTGCTGATGTTATATGATGTTGCAGTATATAAACAAAACTATGGGAGAATTCTCCTCAGAGATAAAGAATAGCCTAACATAATTCCCGTGTTCCTGATATATTTCCCAAGCAAACAACCATAACACACTGCTAATACCGTTTGTGGTAGATTGTTTGCCAGTCTTTTTTAAGAGTATCATTTCACTTAGATCAGAGGCATAAACATATTTTTCACTTTTGTATTGGGCTAAATTTTCACCAATACTTATACAAATCAGCCACTTGGACTTGAAACTTGAATTACACATTTTTTTGAAGCAAGGGTCTCTTCAGAATGTGTAGTTTGAATTTCAGATCTTACCTTCCCTCTGATACCTCATCATCATGACTTTGTTCTGCCACATTTTCCTTTTGGGAAGGAGCTGGTGGTTCCTCAGCACCTTTTTTACTCTTATCAGCATTTCCTTCCCCTTTATTCTCTTTCTCCTCTTGCTGTTCCTCAAATGCATCTTCAGGCACTTTTTCCTTCTTCTTCTCATCTGCTGGGGACTCACTCTCTGTCTCCTGCACAGTTAGTTTTTGACAAGTATCATCAACAGCATCTTCTTCCTGCTGCTTTTCTGGAGTGAAGGATTCCTGAAAAGAGCGTCTCCTATATTCATAATGGCTTCCTAAAGACAAACTTTCTCCTTTCTGCTCTGACTCTTCAGTATCAAATTTGGGAGGATCCACTTCAAGCAGAATGGAACTTTCCCTCTTGGCATTTTCCTTGTTGAGCTTATCAACTTCCTCTTCCCGAGAACAGGACTCACTCTGCTGGATGCGCCCATCTATAAGTAAAGAGGATGCAAAGGAATCTGTCAGTGGTTTCCTGATAGTCAGTAACAGTATTAGAGTAGGGCTGCACACTTAGCATAACTCCTGTTGAATTTTGAACTAGGCATTTGCTTTCCACTCCCACTTTCAAGGTCCATACAAGTGTCACCTAAGCAAGAGCAGACTACTTATTTAAAACTGGGATTTCATGGGTCACAAATGCTTTCTTTGAGACACAGCACTAGAAAATGTTTTTCTCATGCAAAGTTAATGTCAGCCAAGTCAAGGTCAATAAACTCCTCATGCAAAGCATCTTGCCGAACAGTTGGATACCCTGTGCTCACTTATGCTGATGAACACACATGTAATCCAAGCAACTTCACTGGAGCTGCTCAGGAAAGTCATGGCTATTTCTGTTCTATTTCTTAGGAACTAGAGGTTGATCAGAGAAAAAAAATAGTCTAACCTGTTGAATCTGGTGGTTTCTTTTCTTTTGTTTCTGTTTCATTCAAATGTGACCTTTCTTTGATGACCTGTGGGAAGGCAATTGACATATTAGTCAATTTATATAGTGCACATGTTATGTTCGTCCTCATGAAATCACAGCCATCACAGCCTGTTGTTTTTTTTTTTTTTTTGGTCAAATTCTCTGTGTTCTAACTCACACATTTCTATAAATGATGGTCCTTATTTTAATCACTACAAGCCGATTGAATTGATACCAGTGCAAAGCAAGAGAAATTATCTTGGTTGTAATCAGCATCAGTGTTGGCATAAAAACAGCCTAGAAAGGATCAGAACTGAACCTCAGAGACCAAATCAAAGAAGAATCCAGGAATCAGCTGCTGCCCTGTACTAGCTTTTGCTGTTAAAAAACTAGGTTAAACCAGATCTCAGAATATTTAATATTCTAGTAAAATGTTCAGTAATGATCTTACTGACACATATCAAAAATTTTCTTGCTGTTTAATCAACCGTTGGTAATGACTTTTTAAATGATGCAACAATTTATTAAGGGCTGAGACAGTAACCAGGATTTGGAGTGTATAAGCCCGTAACTTCAGCTTTGTACCCTTCTCTTACCTACATTTTACAATGTTGCAGTGACATCTAGAGGTGCTTCATACCAATCCAGGTCCTCACCTCTGCAATTACTGTTCCCTTTGTGGATATTAACTCCTGTTTCTACGCTGTGTGCTCGATATGTTTTTTCACGGGCCACTCCTAGACTGGTTTAGTAGGTGACCACAGCACAACCTGGTACTTGCTGTTGCTTGGTGCTCCTTTTATCACCTGCCTTCTTCCTCTCACAGTGCTATGGAACTGGCACTGTCATTATAATTATTATTAGATCCACACAGTGTGAAAAGTGCAGATACCTCCAAGTACTTTCCGGACGGACTACCAGCTAAAGCAGTATTGTACACATCCCAACAAAATATACAGGTTCAGGCACTTACTTTTGAGTGTCTTAACCATGTGATCAGTCCCACAGCTCTGGCCACCAACCAGTCCTATTACTAAACATTTGTTCTGGTAAGCCCTCTGCATTTTTTTATGCTTTATTTTTTTATTTTAATTTCATCAGGCTATATAGAAATTAGGCATGAAATCAAAGCAATGTGTATCCACTATAAGCAGAGTTCAAGGGAAAGGAAATTCCATGAGAAGCCAAAAGAGTGGAGACAAACTGAATGTAACTGCATGGAGCGATTTCAACAGGACTTGTTCACAAAATCTTGATCTGCAAGGGACAAAGAAACTGTAACAAAAGCATAAGACCTGAGACTGACAATTATTTGGGATGCAGTTTGTCCCAGGAAACTGCAGGCCACAAAATGAAAAAGGCCACAATACAACCAGGTAAATACCCTCGAAATATAAATCGGAGCCTTGTTCCCACAGAACTTAAATATAAATGTAATGTTGCCAGATGGAACACAGGGAATCAACCAGTGCTCTAAAAAGCAATAAAAAAAATAAATAAAATAGGGAAAAGCCACAGACTTATTTATTCTGCCCTGTGTTGGCAATTAGTAATGCACTTGGATTCCTGTAAGTATGTCAGCCTCTCTGTACCGCTGAGGACATCAGCTCTGATCAAACACAGTCAGCTGAGCAAATAACCAGGGAAATGGCCTCCAAGCTCTTTGATGCATGAGGCCAGGTTTCACTTTTGCATTCAGAATTAATTGCAGACACACAGCACTTCCAACTAAATATTGCTGTAGTTTTGCAGGTGTGAAATACAGAAGCCAGCTTTTGAAAATCCGTCTAGTGGAAGGAACACTGCACAGTGCTGAATACCTGAGACTGCCAGGGCATTACATAAATTACTACCGTGTTTATTCAAGCACCATTTCTGATCTCTGACATTTTACCAGCAGATGCCAGCAGATGAGGAGTTCATACTAATTTAAATGAAAAAAAAAAAAAAGAATACAAATGAATTATTTACTGATCTCCTTCAGAATCAATTTGCAATAAATATAGGGTCAAGAGTACACTAGAGTAAGAAATACAAATATAAGGACTAGATATTGAAGTACTTGTAAATACATGAGTAGTTTATATATGAATAACCCAGTTTTCTCCACATTTTGCTGTTTGTAGCAACATGTGACTTCAATTTGTCAAATCTTGACCAGGCAATAAAAGCAAGAACTTTTGCACATTATTTCTCCCCTCTAAAGGGTGGGGGTTCTCCAGGTTCTCTAGAGCTGACAGAAATCAAATTATCCTTCCCATCCCAGCCACAGGCGGTACAAAGACCTCCTTGTAGTTTGTCAGGGGCATGCGTGATGTCCAGCCCCAGGCAGCTGAGCAGCTGCTCTGAGAGCCCACAACTCCCAAAAGCTGTGACACTCTTTGAAAATCTCATCTGAAAGGTGTGGTGGTTTGTTAAAGACCTCTATCCCACCTAACTACTCTTCACACCACTCCTCTTCCCTCAGTCTGTTAGAGCTTTCTTAAGGCTCTTTTTAACTTAATCCCTAACAATGTGTTATTTATTTATGTATTATTCCTCCAAAACAGGTTACATGACTTTCTACAGTCTGTATTTTCTAAAATGACTGTAATCAATATTTCTTAGTAGAAAACATTTTTTCCCCTTTCTGTAATGATTTGAATATTAAAAAAATAAGGGAAATGGCAAATAGTACTTTTTCCTAGTCATACAAGCCAAAAGCTTTCAATGAATTTTACATTTTCATTTCACAAAGGTTAAATATAAAAGTTTGTGTTGTAACCCTGTAAAGTATACCACAAGAAAAAGGTGTCTGTATCTACACAATTTTGAACTGTGTCTTCAAAAAAAACATTTTCTAGACTTAAACATATTCTTTCACAGAATTCTGCCAGACCCTAAGCAAGAGAGACAGATTAAAAGCCCAGGTGATGATACAAAATAATGTGAGATAGTCCAGAGGCTGAAACTTCAGTATAGACCAATGGAAAAAGAAAAAATTGGAAATTATTTAAATTGACTTTAGAAACCTGCAGAAATTAAGCAAAAAGCATTAATATATATAAATATAATATATTCTAATAGAAATTTCAAATGGAGCAAGAAATTAATGTCTTTTATAGACATCTGACTCCATTTTAATGATCTGTACATGGTTAAATTCCTTCTTTATACTGAAGCAGTCCTACCCTTGGAATGTTTTTTTAGTTAACTTCCAGATTTTTTTATTCACCTAATAAAACTCTTTGATTCTTTTTTTCCTACTGCAAAAATTTCTGTAATGAATGGCCTCATGAAGCAGCCCCAACCATTCAGTTAGAGGTCCTTTATCACCCCATCACATTTCACTTGATACCAAGACAATAACCTCAGCTTCCATTTGCCAATACCAAGACACAAACCTTTGCATATGCCTAAACCACATTTTAACTCTGTGTCACTTTCTCATGTTCTTGATAGTTTGCAGAGCTCTATTATGTCAAGATTTGTGTAAGATTTGTGTAAGATGGTTTTGTGTAAGATCTGACCACCATTCATTTATCAAAATTATTAAGTTACTTGAGATTTGCAATTAATGAGTTTCCCTAACAGCCAGAACCCAGCCATGGGCTTTGCCACCTGAGCACTGTACTGAGGATGCTCCCAGTATCTCCTCACTGGTTCCCAGGAGAGTGCAGAACGTATGACAGAGCCCTCAGGGCAACCACATGCATGGTGATGTCTCCTGTGCCATCCACCAAAGCTGGAATCCATCTCCTCCTGCCCTTTCATATTCCTCTTCAATACATACCCTTTTCTTCCCCCACCCCCCACAGCAGTGTCAAATATTCAGTGAGAGCATTTTTGATACAAACTTGTAAGTGCTAAAAACCATACACATGGGAGTGCTGCTTTTATTGGTAGGTGGTGCATCTGCTTCCATGTCATTATTTTTTTTGGTACACTATAACAACTGCTGGCAAAGATTCTGACTCTTGCATGATTTTGATAGAGCTCCTTGAACTAGATAAAGAAATCATTCCTCTGTAAAATAAAAACTCAATCTACAAATATTTTCTAACCACACACAAAAAATAAGCTCTGAACCATGAGAATTGTGATTCCCCCAATACAAAATACAAGAGAAGTTCTATGTGACCTGCTGCTTTGAAAATACGTAGGTAATGAGGTAACAACCTCTGTATGTGAAAAATCCCTCAGAGCAATATCATCCTAGGGAAGAAGCAGAAAATCAGTGAAGCCAAAGTGTTGTCCATTCCCCACGAAAGTTTGCTGACTTCCCACCCCCTGTGATGGAGAAGAAGTGGCTGTCCTGTTTCAAATGGATGCTTCCTCCTGCCAGGCCATTCTTCTCAAAACCACGAATCTTACACAGAAGAGTAGAAAAGGCTTTCATGCAACCAGGCTGAGGACAGAGACCATAGCCTTAGTGAAGATGCAACGGGTTCCACTAACAGTGACAGGTTGGTTCTAAACATCTTACTTTTGTCTTGAGGTCTAGTTGCTGTCATTTAACAGAGTCATTTTCAGGCACAAGAAGAGCTCTGGAGGTAGATCTTTTAACTCCAATTGATTGGTTCCCTTTTAATGTCTCTGGAATACACAGAGGCCTGTAATAATCACCAACAAATCTGAGGCTACTGAGACACCCACTAAGACCAGAGTACTCATCATTATCTGGCTTTGACACATCCTTTCACTGCATCTGGGAAATCAAATCAACCAGTTACTATCATTTTTGAGTTTCTCAAATCAGGAGCAGTGTCAGGCAAGCACAAGTACTGAAGATTTCAGCTGCTTTTCTTACCAACACATTGGACAGCCTCACATCTATCCCTTCTCTATACTGCTCAATGTCCTTACATGTGTGATGACTGACAGGGTGCACATGTGCCTCATATGCACCTGTGCCACTGCTATTAAATGGGTCATCCTCCTAAGTGGGTTCCAGTACTGTCACAGTGTGAGAAAGGAGGAAAAAATTCCATCTTGAAAGCCAAATCACCAGCAGATCTTTATAACTGTGGGGACAAACCACCCACTTGTCAAACTACTCAGGCAATTTTTTTACTACAGTATCAGTTAAGTAGCCTCACTATTAAGAGAGTATTTCTCAACTTAACTAACTCAGCTGAGCTAAGCAGGCAATGGTATGGATGGAAAATATCTTCACACTCTATGAACTGCCCTTCCTAAACTTTTCTCCAAGATCACACAGTTGTGAGATTTCCATCCAAAGGGTTATAAACTTAAGAAATCATCTCCTACAGCTTTGATGACTCACTTTGAATTGGACTCCAGAAATGCAGGTTTCCTAACAATTAATTTAAGAAGAAGGGAGTTTGGTTTGAGGGGAAAGACCTGTTTGGGTTTTTTTAAATTTTTCCCTTTATAGAAAGACTGTGGTCCTGTGGCACCTCACCATGCAGAACCCAGCGAATGAAATGTGGTGGGGCTCATTCCAGGCTCTCTTGGGGCTGCTGCCCAGCCACCCATCACTGCTCCTTCTCACTACTGCATGTGTATGCAAAAGCCAGGGTGCTGCCAGGATGGCACCAAATTAGTTGTGTTTCAAAGCAGCCACCCTTGTTACTAAAACTCAGTGTGGTGGAGACGCCACATTTAGTTGCAATAGCACTCTGCTACCAGAGGATATGGTCAACCATGGTACCCCTACACTTTCTGATAGGGGCTGAGAGGAGCCATTACCAGAAAACTGCCTAAATGTCAAGGATATCTGATGACAAAAGGTGAATTTTAGATGGCTGCAGTGGACAAAGACTTCCTCCCTGAGCAAATCCCTCCTACCGCTGTCTCACCTCTTTGAGTAACCTTCTGCTTTTACAGGACTGCTCTCTGATGAGCTGCCTTGCTTTGCTTTCCTGCACTTAGCAGTTATCTCTTTATCTTCATCATAACGTCTCCCTAGTTTTGCAAAGGAATTGTAATGGATTCCTACAATGGTCACTCTAACACATAGGCATTCATGTCAAGCCCGAAACCCGTCCAATGTGGCATGTAGGTATTTAGGAATTAGCTGTGTCTACTTTGATTTCACACATTTTCAGACTTGCAGAGACAGACAAACCCCAACAGTGTTCAGGAAGGGATCCTACGCAGGGAACATCGTACAGCAGACAGCAAGTTCTGAGTGTAGATGAAAACAACGTTAAACAGCATTATGAATTGAAAAGGCACGAAACAACTCCTATGGCTGTCACTAAGGGAGAGAACAGGGCAAAACAAGATGGAAACATTGTCCTGAGAAAACTTACCAGTTTTAGACAGAGAATTTTAACTCTGATATACTACAGCTCACTCAAAAGCTGAAATTCTTCTACCAAGATATTTAAGTAAAGGCATCAGTCCTGAGGGAAAGAAGAGCATTCTCAAGTATAATGGCAACTGAGAGTGCTGACCAGCTGCATTGCCCAAGCAACACGCAACCCATCTGCTGAAATTCTGCAGAAATCTCTACTATTGAAACCACTGACCACAGCAGAAACTCTTGCAAATAGATTTTAAAAAGAAAAAAAAAAAACAACCCAATTCCTACTTATTTGGCTGAAAGAATAAAAATACACGGAACATGGCCAATTTGGAGAGAATTTAAACAATACATAAGGGACCTGTTAGCATTTGTAGGCAAAATGAAGGAATCAGAACAGTTATAGACTGAGGCTGAATGGATCTTAAAACACATGTGGCAAACAGCAGTTTCATTGTGGGCTCCTACTAAAGCAGCCAGTGACCTGCAATTGCAGTGTGATACCTGCACAGGAGGTACACAGGGTTCAAGCAGAAAACACAGCTCCCACCGCTGGCATGTCTTTAGTGTGGGAAACAGCCCCAAACTGCTAATGGTTGTTATTCCTCAAGCAAAGCCTGTAGAAATATCAGGAAACCAAAGCTACAGACACTTGCAGGCAACTGCAGGAAGTTCAACACTACTTTACGATGGCAACAAAATGGACTTTCTGGCTCTCCAGATGAGTATTTGCAGGTTAATAGTACAGAATCTCTAAACTCTTTAATTTGGAGGAAACAAGTGAAGTATTATTTTACCCTCTTTCTTTATAAGTGAAAGAAGTAGGATGGAAAACGAGTTATAGACAGGAACATTTTGCAACAGGATTATCAGACTACTTAAAAAGGTGAATTTGAGGAAAACCTCAAGGCTTTTAAAGACACTTACTGTAGAACTGCTGATTTTCCTGAGTGGCAATAGTGACAAAATAACTTAAACGACGAGTAGTACACGCTACTCCTCTCAGCCATGTGGTGATAAGGTCATGCTGCACTCAGTGGAAAACGACTGGGAAGCATTTGGCAGCATCGACAAAGCATGAAGTGTCTCCAAGCTATACCATATAACAGCTTCAACCCAAACCAGAAAGAAACTAAACTCCTGTATGAGGCAGTGGAGGTATTTCAGGATGGCAGTAAAAGGCAGGAAAGCAGAAATTTGCTTCATAAGAGAGCAATCCCTATATTTTGCAAGAGCACAAAATATGCCTGTGGAGTCTGTGATTAGGAAACTGTTCCAGCTGCTGCTGATGCCAGGAGAGAGATTACACACCCCAGCTGCTTACTGCTCTCTCATTCCCCATCTTCCCTCTCTGTTCTGCCTCTTTCACAGCTCTCTACGTAATATGGTTCTGTAAAAAGAGACAGTTAGGAAAAATTAAAAAACAGTACTACATTAAGCAAAGAACAGCACCTCTCTAGAGAAGGAAGGATGGAAAGACAGGTAAGCAGTAGGTAAGCACTATTCACTGCCTTATCCTGTTGTACCTATGGCCACCCACTGCACCACCTACTAGTAATTCATTCATAAGTTATGATTGGATTATTTTGCAGAACCAGGCTGGGGACAGACAAACATTTTTCAGGCAGCTCAGCTGTTAGAACTAAGAGATAGCATTTACTCATAGCTGGAGCAGGGTGGATGACAAATAGGAACATCATCCAAAACATCTGACCATCTCCAGCAGTGCATAGAAGTGGCTACTGTCCTTCTGAACTAACTGTAGTGAATAGATTGCCTTGTTCGTGGCTGTACAGAAACAGAATAGGACTGTGCATGTCTAAAGGGATTGAAGGGTTGCTCAGTGTTGCCACACAAAGTCCACCTAGGATACAAGAGGTGTTGTTCTTACTGCCTGGCAGCTTGCACTTCTATGGGGTCAGCACTGTTCAAAATTGTCATCAGGTGGGACTAGAGACAGGAACGAGGATTCTGTTAAGAGAAGCAAGGATTGGTATTTGCACATTTGGGTAAATTTGTTCATTGCTACATCAGGTATTAGTGCTGTATTTCAGGTGTAAAACTCTTCAAGGGTGAGATCCCCTATTTTTCTATTCCTTTGCTTTTCCTTTTACTTTAATCACAACTGTAGAAAATATATAGAAAAATATGGAGATCCAGTTCAAATATGGAGGCATGAGCAACCAACTTCACAGTGCCTCCTGGATCAGTATTTTCACTAACTTGCTCAGAGATCCTATTCTTACCATCTCACCCAGAGGAGAGTCTGCTTGCCCTAAATGCTGGTCCACACTGTCTCCTACTAAGCTGACAGCCAAGCTCAGCAGTCTCTGCTGAAGGATATCATTCCATGTTCTGTTACTCCTAATGCAGGGCTGACTTCAAGTCTGTTTTTACTTAAACCTAAGATGACTAAGTGTTTACCAAAGCCAGCTGTTGTTCACAGGATAGCCTGGTAATTTTATGATGCTCCTTTTCTAATAAATCAAACACACAGAGAGGAGGTAACGACAAGCTAACATATGTATGCTATCTCATAAAACAAACAAAATATAAACATAATAATATCATCAGCGTGATTCCAGACATGCTCATGCTGCCTTTCCTAAGCCCACATGCTAGACAAGTTCCTACCAAGTCCACTCAACATCTCCAAGAGTCTGCCTAAATAAAAATGAATCATTGAGGGGATTACAAATGTAGCTGCTGCTGGAAAAAGACAGAGACTCCACTTACTCCCCTCTTTACTGGGTCCTTGTCTGTAGGCTACCTGTTTTCATCACGTTAAAGGCCCCTTGCCTCTACTTCCAGGTCTTTCATAGCACTGAACTCTCCATGGGGCACCTGCATCTCTACCATCCTGGCTCCTCTCTGACCCACCAGGAGCACAAGCTCCTCCTGTTCTGCTACACCCGTTGGTTACCACAAACTTACCAGCAAAGCCTCCAAGGTCCTCTCCTTTCTCCAAACCAGTGTTTCTATTGCAGAGAGCCTTGCACCTACTCTGGTCTCTAGGAGCTGCCAGTTCATTAATGTGGCAGGCCTGATTCAGTTTACATTTATAAATAGTTTAGATGAATATATACTTTCACCAAGATAAGTAGATCTCTACCAAAAACTGCAGAGATGGCAGCATTACAGAGATGACCTGTGGGTCTCATTCCAATGGGGCTTTTACAACAGAAGTTTTCATTGATGTTTTGAAAAGTAAAAGAAGGCCTAAACTCAGATGCTCAAAATAAATAATCTTTTCTTATCCAAGTAATTGTATAAAACAAGAAAACTTCTCTCTTGTTGAAACTCCTTTTTTTTAAACCAGCCCAGCCTGATGTTCAAGAAGGGCCAGTGATGACGATTTTTGTTGTCAGTCTTCTTTGGCAAGGAAGCTATTTTTCTCTTCAATTAATGATGCTCTGGAAACAAGGATGCACAGTTTATATCCTTACATAGTGAAAGATCAGTCAGTTCAGCTGATAGAGCTTTACAAGATGTTCCTCTGTTGCTACTCAGCACTGACTGATATTTTTATAGTTTCCTTTGCAGGCTCAAATGCTTCTTGTCTATCAAAGAAGTGGGGTTGCCTTAGGGTAACCAAGCTGAAAAGCACACGGTTTGCTGACCAGGCTATTTTGAATAATATTGGGTGCAGCGCTTCTTTTTTTCAAGGAACGCTGTTTCCATTAATACCTTCACATGATGTTTTTCCTGCTCAAAAACTTTAGAAAAACAAACTCAAAAACTATTCTTTAAATGAACCAAAGAGTAAAGCCTGCATGTGAATTTTTGGGAGAAAAAAAATTAAGCAAAACAAAACAAAATATGAAAGGCAACCTTTTTGGTTCACTGTGGGTTAATTAAATACCAGCATACTTTGTCAGAAGAAATGCCTTAATTTTCTTTACCAAAAAATAAATACTCAAGCTACCTTACAAGAACTTATTAGAGTCAATAGAGTCTTTCAAGAGATTTTTGGTGGCTTTTAATCTGAACTTTAAAGAACATGATGGAACTCTCATTATGGTAACACAGGCATTTTTTTACCCAGGGAAGTTTACACAAGCCACAGCTCCAGTTACGGTAACCCTACCTCAGATCCCAGTTTAGAAGTCCCCTAGTCCTCACCAATGCAGAGAAATAGCAGATCAGAACAGCACACTTAAGATGTTCTTTGAAATAAAGGACAAACATATGTACATGCCCTGACCCAAGGAGGCTTTTTACCAGTTCCACTAATCTCTAGACCCTGGTGCTCATAATATGGCTGCTGCAACTTGATTCCCCCAGATAATTATAAATCCAGAAAAGATCATTGTAAAATTCATGGCCAGGACCCAAGACTCCTGAAGCCTGTCAATCTTTGTTATGTTCTTTGTTGTTGCGTTTTACAGCTGCAAAGGAATAATTAGGAAAAAATGAAGGTCTGTATAACAAGTAGATTTTTCTATATCTTTTCCACTGAAACTTGCTCAGCTTGTCCTTATACTTTTCACTTCTAGAGCACATTGGTTGTTCTTTCTTAAATGTCAACAAAACTAAAAAGCTGAGCATATAGCAGAACACATCCGTAGCTTGCAATGATTCCTGCCAAGATGAAACACAAACCTGGGCTCACCTTTTCATTTTTCTTCTTGAGCAGGTCACCAGCTGTTGTCTCTGAGAAAATGTGCATCCTAAAGGGATGTCCAGCTCCTGCCTTGCAAACTTTATGTTTTTTAACATGATGTTTTACACTTGAATTATGAATTACTAATGTTTTCACCTTCTCTACCAGAGGTCCTACAAGTTTCTGTAGTCCAGAAACACTTTGTTCAAGTCCATCTAGCCTTTTAACCTGCTGCTCTGCTTTCCTGTTTATATCAGAAAGAGATTTTCTCATTTTAAGGCAAAGTCCCTTCATTTCGTTATTTTTCAATTTTTTGTTTCTTTCCATCCTTAATCCAGGTTCAGATGCTTCCGCCTTTACCATCTCAATGTCTTTTTCAATGCAACAGATTTCTTGGGAAACACTGTTAAGCTTCTTAAGGACATTGTCTTGCAGAGTCAACAGTTTATCAATTTTCTCTTCAAGGGAGGCAAACTTCACATCCATGATGTTGAAACTTTCAGATGTGCTGACATTACTTCTCGCAACACGAAGAATTTGAGGAGGTTCCATTCCATTACCTGGCCCTTGGTTTTGCAAAGTGTTTGGATCGAATATTTTGGCCAAATTGTTGACCATAGACGTAGAAGAGCTCTGCCTGCTGGATGTGGTCATTTTGCTGGTTTGGGTATGGGAAGGAAATGCTCTGATGATCAGCTGCTTGAGGACAATATCAGTTGCAAAGGCTTTCCATCCAGGCTGCTCAGATATACAGCCAAGTTTGGCAACTCCAGCTCAACTAATTTAAAAACTACTCTCATATATTTGACTAAAACAGAGAAAAGAGACACTCAAATTATTTAGGAGAAAAATGCCTTTCATCCATTCTTTTCTTTACAAATATTTATCTATCTGTTTCTAAATTAAGTGAATATGGAGATGCATATCCTAAATGCACTCGGTTCAGTGATATCAGCCTAGCAAGGTCTGAACTATTTGCACTCCAATGGCATTTGATAGCAAAATGCTACGCGATACATGAGAAGTCATTAAGGGTAGAGAGAATTTGGCAGTGGTGTTGCTGCTTTTCAAAAGCCTAGCATGTAATGTGACTCCTGCTCTGAAGAGAATAAGGGTCCTTATAGGGAATTTAAGTGTGGATGCTTGAAATTGCTATGTTTTAAGGTAAATTTTTCAGATGAAAACTTCTATTCCTTGAAAAGCCTGTTATGCCAGGCAGGAAGTCAATAGAGTGGTAAAAAACAAATACATTAAAGAAAGTAAAACAAGAAGGAGATGCTGGAATGCAAATATTTGGGGAAAAAAAAAATCAGAGCCTTTTTATCTATCTTATGTCTCAGCTATCACATAGTTAGCTGTTTATGCACAAGTAGTTAACTCCATAGCTAACATCTTAATTTAGTTCTGTATTTATCAAGACTGTTCTAATTTGCTACAAATTAAGAGACTTGTGTTTTACTGTGATCTGGTCATACAAATACCAAAATAGAACATTTGATACTCAGCTCTTCTTTGTTTCCCTGACAGTAAATGTCTCGTGACCAGTAATTAGTATTCCTAACTCAAACAGTTTATTTAAGTTTTGCTTTTGCAAAAAGACTTCCGTTTCTTTCAGAAAGACAGCACTGGACAAAAAAGAAATTCCATTACTAGGAAGAGGATTCCCCTAAGGGTAGGTCTGAATTGTTGAACACCTTTCATGTTGGTTAGAAAAATAAAAACAGAATTTGAAAGAAAGAATAAAACCAGCATTTCTCATCTCAAGTCAGCTATACTCCACAGGAGCAAGAAGCAAATCAGTATGGATCAGCTTGATGGAGACAGACTGCCTCTGAAACACAAAGAAACAGCTACCTTGGACAAATGTCTGCCATAGATTGACCACACATAGGCCAGTCTGCACTGCTGCCACATCTTTGATAGAAATAAACACATAAAGTTGGCCAGATGGTTGAAAAACAGCCAGACTGTTGCTCTGCTCAAAGGATCAAGAGCTTCTTTTGTGATCCCTGTGAACTATTTCTTTTGACAACCCCAGTTTCTCCATCCTTTAAACAGGGAGCATGAGGGATAATTAGGTAAGGGACATAGTGAGTTCTGAATACCTAACACACTAAATAGTCTTTCAAAATTGCATGGTCTTCTCTTCAATTTTAGGTGCCAAATGTGTCTTTTAGAGTCAATCACAGCTGAAGTTTTCAAAAGCTTCCGAAGGCATTCTTCTGCAATCATTTGTGACTCAACATGTAGTCAGTGTTGATAAGGATAAGCCAATTCAGGAGTTTATTCTCCAGTTACTGCAGGTTCATAAGTACATTTGTCACCACCTGGGATCAGTATGTTACTGCAAGTGAAAGTGAACTGTGTTCATGCATGACCCTAAAACATGGATTGAATGTTTTAAATAACAGACATTACCAAGAGCTGGCCATCATGTGTTACTGTGCACAGCACATTCACTGAGAAGACTGAGAAGGTTAAATATTTTTTAAAATAGGAAACAAGATTAAAAAGAACCCCAAACAGTCTAAAGATCTCTATTTCATGAAAAGAATAATATACAGGACAGCAGTTAAAAAAGAGGAAGTAATAACAAAGCAAAGAACATCACATCAGTTCAAGCAGAGTAGGTATATTTGAAGACATTTTTCTTCTTCTGTTCATCTCTGCTAGAAACATGAACTAAACTCTCCTGGCAGTTTCATATCTGCAGAAGCCCCTGTTGGACACAAACTTCCAGAAGAGGCATTTGCATGTCTGTAAACTGGCCAGGTTTGAAAAGCCATTTATCTTGGATGAAACATCCCTGCAGGCGTTCACAGTCAGCTTTCCCCTGTCCCCTGTCCTCCCTGCACACAAAAAAAATAGGTTAGAGATTTATTAGATCTTGCCACCCATCCAGCTAGGACTCCTGATCGGGGGAATTTCAGAGGCAAAGACTGTTACGCACAAGGATCCTCTCCAAAAGGAACATTTTGTTGAAGCAAGAAAGTATTAAAAGAAAAAAAAAGGACATACAGACAGCAGTGGTAAAAACATGTGTTATATTACTGTGCACAGCCACATATGTTAAACATTTAAATCTCTGCTAAGAGTTGCCCTGGGAAATGCTATGTGAAGTACCTCAAACCAGTACTATAAACACTAATAAAAATTTTAAGCTCTCTGAGGTAAGATCCTATTATCAAGTATCATCTGTAAAGTCCTACTGATTTAATATTTTACCATGACATACAAAAATGCCAGACACCGAAAGGGTAGAAAGCAAACTATAGAAATGCTTCATTAAAAGTTCATCAGTATGTTTGTGGTTCTGTCTGAAGCTGAACTGAGAGAACTGCTGTGTAGGGGCTTGAAAATAGGAATAAATGAAAGAAAATGAACATCAGCTTGTTTTCTAGGCTCAGAAAGCTCTTGCCAGTAACTTCTTCACAGCAGGGAATCTGTGATCCCTGTCTCTTGGACTGTAAAATTGAACCAATCTTACATATCCAGATACTTTTCAGGAGTTCAGTGAGAATTAATTACTTAAGGGAAAGTGATCTGTAAAAAACAGTGTAATTTAAAGTATTTGAACATTTCCTTCTTAGTGCTGTGAATTATTACTGCTACGCTATGAAATTCAATAGTACTATATGTAAATAATTTGAGCCATTTATAATAACCAAATAGATGAATGCAGCTTTCCTAGAAACGAAAATAATCTCTTAGCACCTGCACCTATCATAAATGCACAAAATAAGCCCATATAACAGCATTCTTATTTTCATCTCACAAACTTTAATGATGACTGATCATTGGATTTGCACAGCACCAAAATTACTTAAAAGTCTGTTGGAAACTAAGGGTGTAAGCTGCAGCAATGGTTACTTTCCATGAATTGAAAAAAGAGAAACACAGCTGACTGAAATACTTTGGAAAGAAAGCAATTCCACTAGTTTTAAAGATTACATGATTCCCCATGTTCCCAACATTGCATAATACTACAATTCAGAATATTAACACTAGGCCGCTGCACCATGGCAGAGACCATGTGAGCTCAAAGGCTGACATTGAACCTTGGGAACTTTTGCACACAGGTGTAACCAACACCTGCTAATCAACTGAGAAAATGTATGGTATTTGATAATCTGCCATACAGCCTAATTTCTTATATACAGCTGCTGCCGTGTTGATGATGAATTCTTTTGAGTGGTTTTTACATAATAGAAAATTAACCTGTAGTTCTCAATTATTTCAAGGTCAGTTGGAAAAGGCCTTAAAGCAGTGTATATTATTTTCCAAGTATAGTGGCATTGAAAATTAGGAAGAAATAGCAATTAAGTACCAATGGATACACAGTTGCTCCTACTGTGGCTTTCACATTTTTAACGTATCTGCAGACATGGTACAGTGAGCCTGTAAGAGATGTTACAAAACTCTGTACCTTACATAGACATAGTTAAATGGGCTATAGGTGAAGATTGGACAGACTGGAGAAGTAAATTTTTCTTTCTGATTTCTCTCTTGAGCTCAAATTGCAGCCAGTGTTATTTTCTCTGCACACACAAATATGGAAAGCTGGCTAGCATTAGGAAATTATCCCAGCATACCTATTTGCTCCCTAGCTCTATAAGCTGTCTGCTTCTGAAAGTGATCCTCCAGTTCAGAGATGCCCAGACCAAGCTTTTAGCACATTCTGCCCCAAAGCCAGTAAAAGGCAGGAGGACCTCAGTTCCACAGTGTTTGTATCTCAGTTTCATAGGCATTAGAGAAAAAAAATGGAAAAAAAATGTCATAGCCCAAAACATCCAAACAGTTTCTAATCAGTAAGAATATGTAATATTTGTGGTTCTTTTAATTTCACGTGACAACTTACCAGTCCAAAGAAAGCCTGCCTTCTGCTTAAAAAAGTTGTTCACTAAGTTTTCACCAATTCTTGGTCCTCTGATCATACAGCTGAGCTGTTAACTACCCTGCCTTACCTTATCTTGTTCTACTGGACCCATGCTACCAGGAGTTACCCTCTCCCTCCCTGCTTTTTTAGACTGACTCTTTTCAATTTAGTTCTGTTCAGTTCTTCATTTTTCCTAACAATTAAAGGTCCAGACAGTGCACCTCATAAATTTATGTCTGCTGGCATCAAACATTATAAACAAGAACACAAGTGGAAATGTTTGAGTTGTAGAGTCTTATTCCAACGTTTTTGGGCTGTAAGCCATGTATCAGGATATGCCATATTTTGTGGAAGACTGCAACCACTGAACTTTATCTGGAGAACATGGTACACATTCATCAATCTTGAGTTGTGCTAGATAAGGTATCTCCAAAACTCCCATGTCCAGTTTAATATTTTACTGCTATGGAGGAGGTGTTTTCCCCTCAGAAATAACATGGGGACACCTGCCATGCATGAGTTTGCAGCATGTGTGTGATGCACGCTCCACATTCCAGCCATTCCTCACTCATATGTGTAAGCAGCATATGTTCTCCTGACATTTCTGTACCTAGGTCCTGGCAAGAATTGGGTTTAAATAGGGAATATATTAAGGAGAGCAGGCTGCAGGTATGTGAACAATTAGCTCTGACTTCCTGAGTTTTCCTAAACCACTATCTAAATTTTCCTTGGTGCATGCAACTGAAGCTGATTTCTTCCTGTGCCATCCATGATGACTAGAATAACTTGTTCTCTTCTCCTCTGAAAATACATTTAATGTATTTGAAGTTTATTATTATGTCTCCCTCTCAGTATTCTCTCAAATATGTAGTTACTTTGCACACAAAAACATATTACCATTTCCTAGAAGTGATCAGTATTAAGAAAAATGGGGGGATTTTTTTTCTTGAATATTTTTCTGGAGAAGTTGCCTTCCTAGATGAAAAGAAATTGCAGATAGTCTGTGTTTGTGGATTTTTAATAAATTCATTTGTGAAAATTGTACAAGCTAACATGTTACGCTGTATCTCCTAGAAAACAATGTTAGATTTGTCTTTCCTTAGAACAATGGATCTTCTTTTCAATTAAAAATTTGTTTAAATCTTTAAAATAAAACCTCAGGACAGTGAAAATAAAAACTGCATAAACATATAGCATGAGTCAGCTTTTCAGGAGCCCACATAAAATTACTACCCATTGTTTTTTATTTCAATGAGTTAAAATAAGACCTTTGTAAGATTTTCTACAATTATCTTACTTTTCTGCTGACTTCTCATTTATTTTTATTCTTCTCAATGTCTAGTTCATGCCTTATATATCCCTGCCCTATATATCTGGAACTTCCATATTCTTCTTCCTTCCTTAAAATTAATTATCTCCTGCCATTCTGACAACTGTTTTGTCTTCAGCCTTTATCTTATGGTTGATCTGCATTCACTTAATGAAAACTCATTCATAAATTAAGAAAGATCAGGGAATATTTGTTAACCTATTTTTATGAAGTTCTAGTTCAAATTAACTATTTTAATGCTCTATGTTCTACAAATTAAAACAAAAAAACCCAAAAAACCGACAAGACAACAAACCCAACAAACAAACCACTCCTTTTTCTGAAACTCTGATCAAGAGAAATACTAATTTTATTCTCAGATTTTCCACAGAAATGTGTATTTTGTGGCTGGACTGGTCAGAGCACATCGCAGAGGAGTTCCAATAGTATCTTTTATATTTGAATCACCAACTGTGTTTTAGAGATAAATCACATCTTTGTATTCTTCCCTATTGTGATAGTGGTCATAAACTGTAGACATCCCTAGAAAACAAGTCTGTCTCCTTTAATCAGTTGCAAATAAGGTGTTTTGAAGAAGACCCTTATATCATTCACAGAATATTTCTGTAGAAGTCTCAGTAAGATCCATATCTCAATAAGTCTCAAAGAAGGAACAACTTGAGACTTTGGGGAACAGGAAAGTCACTATCCAAAGTACTCAAAGATTTCTATGTGCTAGTCACAAAGCAGAGAACATACACAGTAGTGCACGTGAGAGCTAAAGCACATCTGCTCTTTCTCTAGTAGGCAAAAACAGCTCCCTGAGAAACAGTTTAAGCTTACAGCTGCTCAGCTCTGAAACAGATTAGAAAGCAAACATGAAAGCTATGAACCAGACTCAGAAAGTCATGCTGTTTACTGAAAGTTCACAGATGTCCGTGATGGTAGAACAGAAAAACCATTCTCTTCCCCCTGCCCTCATTCCTCCCACCCTTCCCAATCAAAAAAGATCCATCAAGATAGATGAGGAAATTTATCCAAAATGATGTATTTCTACAATCAGCAGTCATGTTGGACTCCTTCACTGTGGGGGCTGAAATAACTGTGTGCCTAAGATTAAGTGACATACTGTATCATAAGTGATATACCTTTATGGCTGCTCTGGGGTCTGCCCAAAACACTTGTCTAGAACTCTGCTTAGGGTCAGAAAAGGAAACAGCTTCATACAGTGCAGGAGCATACAGCAAGAAAAGTCTGGCACCGAACTTCATGAGGTAGGACTAGGGAATTTACTGCTCCACAGGGCTCTCTGCACACAACTACTCTACGACCTGTTAATTAATTATGAATTCTGACTTCCTTTACTGTAATGACTCTGGTAACTAAGTACCCTGGAATATCCTAGTGATAAATGATGAGAGCAAGTCCCTGAAACAAACTACAGAGAGATCCTATTATAGTTCAGTGATCAATCTGCAGATGTCTGGTACTGGTCTTTTAGATATACTAGCACCCTCAATTTTGAGCCTCTCTGTAAGGGTTTATGTGACCACCTTTTGCAGGAAAATAAATGTTAACTGATCTGTATATCCTTCTGTAGAAAATATCTTTGAAGATGAAAATGATAACAAGGCAAAATCCATATTTTGGGGTGAAATCTGTTGTACTCTGGAACTCTGCAGATCTCTTTCATGTGGAAAAGCATTTGCACAGGAAAAGTAGTGCAACTGCAGGTTGCATGGTGCAGCATGCAGCATTTATCCAACATTTATCCAACAGCTAACTCACACATTACATCCCATTGTTAACAGGTTTCTTTGGATGAATAAGAACTGCACAGTACATTTAAAAAGTCACCAAAATCAGCATCTGTATGCTTAAAAGCCGAAGTTCAAAGCATTTCACCATCAAAGTGCAGAGCGTTCTTTCACTGAGGGTTGGTCTCCACTATCATCTCCTGCTGTCAAGATATCACATCAAGAGTCTCACCTTTGCTTAGCTGTCCACAATTAACTATACTAAAAACAAAACAAACCTCAAAACCCAGAGTTTCTTAAGCCTGAAAAATACTGTGTGATAAATTACCCATTAATAGCCTAAAACTCTATTTCCAGGAAGCCTGTTTAAAGGAAAATTCCTGACTTTCTGAGGCTAAAGCAGAGGTGTCATAACTCTGAAGCAGAGCAATGAAAGAAGTACTGTCTCCAGGTGCAGCAGGAGCTGTACCTCATTTCATCTGCTGGGTAGACTGGTTAAAATCTTTGGTTGCAATCCAAAACTTTCTGGCAGCTAGCATCCTGTATTAAAATTTATAAACCACAAAAGGCCTTTTCTTACAAAAAAGTTAATTCAGGATGGATAGGCTGAAAAGACTTGAAAGGGACAGTCATCAGAAGTGGTTATATGGAAAATTGGATGTAAGTAACACCTTTCCCTCCATCAGAACATACTAAAAATACAGTAAATGCAATTTCAGTGAGAAAGGGAAACTGTGCTGATTAAAAGATCTTTAAAAGAGCTGCAGAGAAGAACCCCAGAGCCGCCTGTCCTGTTGGGAGGTAGAAGTTCTACAAAGCATATATTATCCTCTTCAGAAGAAACACACTGATAGCTCAGCTTTCTTCAAGCTGCAAAACTTACCTGCTATCTACAATATCTGAGCCTTGGTCAGAAACAGTGGACATCCTCTGTGGTGACTGCCCACTCAACAGGCAGAGCAGTCAAGACCCCTGTGTGCCTTGGGCTGTCACTCTGTGATCAGCTGGCTTTACAAACTAACCCTTACAATGCAATTATCTTCTGATTCCCTCAGACTTAACCCATATTCTCTGCTATAAGAACACTCCAAAGATAACAACACCAGGCTAGTGAAGATCCCAGTGTCACAAAGAGTGCTCTTCTGATGAATGACTACTGATTCATTTTCACTTGTGGTGTTTGTTCCCTGCTGCCTTCTACTGTGAGACCAGCTGTGGCAGTGCAGAAGTGGGAAGGAAATTTTGTGGATTTTTGTTTGTTTGCTCCTTTAGAATAACAGTAAACACTACCTACAAGTACTATTAGCCCAATTCTGTATCATACACTTACTGCACCAAAAAACAGGAATTCACTCATTCTGTAAGCCAGCCAGGGCACCAGTTATTTATTCAGGCAGACTCTGCTGAAGCAAACATTTTTTTACTACTATGACTGCAACCAGAGTTGGAATTAAACAGACTTTAACTAAGTAAATCAGCACAAAAAGCTGCATGCAGAAAATGCCTTGACTCATCTCTTGAAAACCTAGCACCAGAAGAAGTGAAATAAATGGCACATTCATATTAAGCATGGATGTCAGAATCCAGGATGGTGTAAAAGAAAAAAGAAGCACCATGAGATGCATAGAGTGGCAACCAGTGTTTTCAGGAAAGGGGCAATTTGAGCTCATTTGATCTGTAGGGTTAGCTAATTCTGGTGAATGTCGATATTTTACAGATTGTAACCTGAGCTTGGCAAGTTTCCATAGCATTACTTTATGCTTTAGGGATGAAGAATTCAAAGGAAGGGTGTTACCTAAAATTTAACTTCTGGGCTGTATTAAAAAGCCCTAAAATCCAGGAAGCTAAGTATTAAAGTATTTCTCCCCTTTGATCTATTTGTTTTATACCAATACAAATTGCCCATTCTGCTCAATTTCATGACAGAATGAATAGACATGAGGTAAATAAAGGTCACAGAAATCTTTTTCCTTGTCTTCCTGTTCTGCCCAAGGTGCACATTAATAGCATTTTGCACTAGTGTATATTTTCAGCAACAGAAATGTCTTTTAGCTACATGTCTTCTTTTTTGGCTTTTTTCGCCCCTAAAGTGTTCATTCCAAAATGAAACATGGCAAGTTCCCAGCCTTATAGCCGAACTTTGAAAGCCATCACAATCATCACCTATTTTTGTCTCCTCTAAACCCCATATATTTCAACTAAATGATCATTCCAGATGCCCAGCCACCTGGCTGCAAAGATTAGCCACATTCAGTGCCCAACCAAAGACATTCAGCAAATTAAGAATATCAACAGCTGTTACAGAGACTCAGCATGTCACTTCTTCAATTTTGAATTACCTGGTGACTTCTAAAAGGTTCTATTGTAGCTGGTAGGACACTGATACACAAAATTAGCTGAGATTGACCAAATATCTTCTAGAATAAAGCTTTTTTGTTTTAATTTGCCAGGTTTTGTTCAGCTTGAAAACTTCCGAAGATGAGCATCAGTCTTGGTCTCATTGTCGTGGGAACTTCCAAATTAAATTATTTCCAAGATAAAACAAAATTTAAAAGATGTTTTGTGTGTACTAAATATATTCTTACGACCATTTACACAAAATCTGGGGAGAGGACTGTTGCTGTCAAGTATTTGCCTTTGCTAACGGAGGAGGACTTTCCTGGCAGACACAGGGAGTTTGAGCAGGATTTACTTTGCAGAGGCTTCTTTCACTTTCAAGAACCCACAGTGGCCCTGGCAAATGCATCCCTGAACACTGATATCTTTTCCTCCCATGCTTTCACTTCTCTCTACGACACCCTTCAGGAGTTGTAGAGTATGTAAAGAACCTTTTTAAATGTAGCGCAGTGAGTATCATGGGGAAGGATACACTAAATAAGAAGAAACAAAAGTTCTGAAAGTCAAGCTGTTGTAAACAGGCTTCTGTTTACCATCCAGGAAGGTCCCAAAAAAAGTAGTATGCATCCAGATGTTAAGACAGTCCATAAGAACTGGGGGAGAAACCCTGAGGCTGCACATTTGCCATTTTCCGACTTCAAGTGCTTTTCTTGGGAAGCACTGCTCCTTAAGGCAGGCCAGGAATAAAATAACAGCTGTGTCATCCAGGAAAGAAGAGCTAAGGTTTTATTTTGTGGTGATGCTACAGGAAAACTGCTTTCAAAGGTCAGTTTGGGTATCTGGTGAGCACAATGACACAAAGGACACAGAGTTGGATCACAGTGAACACAACTGAAACACTATTTCTCTATCTTAATGCGCAGGCTAAGTAAAATCATGTAAGATTTAAAGTGCTTGGCCTTTGGGCCAACTAGCTAAGCAAAAAGAGCACTTCCTTTGGCCAGCTGTAGCTTTTCCCAGACAGAAGTTTCTTTTCACACAAATTTTATCAACATGTAACACTGGGTAAGTCTGCAGTTTGAATAAATAATAAAGTACACCAGTGTTACAAAAGTTGGCTAAATAAAACAGAGGCTAGTATTACTAATTCATTAATATTCCTGAATATTAATGTGTTTCAGCCTGTAAATACAGAGGAAATACTGTTTTTCTTTTTAGGAAAAAAATATTTCAGTAGTTCCATGTTGCCTGCTGAGAAGCCTCACCTTCCTACCATATTGTATCACTTACACACTTGCAGTCCTACCTCTTAAATCTCTGATTTCATGCAACTAACAGAGTTTTCTCTTTCTTTTTTCTTCTAGAAAGTCCAATGGAGTCTTTAAGGACTTTAAAGAACTCAGTAGTCAGGATTATTAAACTAGAGTCCAAAATGAAAGCCTTGTGTTAAAAGAACGGCTTAAGTTAGATCACAAGTGCCAAAGGCCAGATTTTTTCTCTCAGTGAGTACAGAAGAACCAAACCAATGGACTCAGTCTGTCTACTGAAGCTCAGCAGTTGTATCACTTCTTTGCCAAAATGCAGACATTGTGCTTTCCTGTTGTCACCTGCTCCAAATTAAAACTCTGTTACAGTGCACACCTGCAGGCCACCAAAGTGAAGGCTCTAAGCCTTTGCTTGGTTCTTGCTGTGGGATTCAGTATTCATTTTATGAGGATAACTTTAAGCTACAGACACAGGAACTGAAGTATGAACCATATAGGAGGGCCCATCCACACTGGTGGCCAGAACAGGTGCAAGGTAACCTCTGCTGACAGTAGTCATGTTTCAGAGTGTTTCACCATCTGACGTCATTAGCTGCATCCAGAAGCATTTCTGACTGCTTTTTGAAAAGCCTTTGGGGAGAAGCTTTGCCTGCTGCTCATACTTACTTGTATGAACTTCAGAACTCTAAAGCCTTCTGGGGTGTTCAGGTGAAAACAACTGTGCTGCTGTGTGATAGGAGTGGGAACCCTTCAGAAGCTGAAGAAAAGAGCATTCTGAACAATTTATGCAGGACACAAGCCACGTGCACTGGTAAGCAGGCCTAGCTCCTTAGTGAAGCAGATGGTTGGAACAGTGCTCTCCTAGAAACTTGTCCAGCAAAAAGAAAGACAGGTGAAGAGTTTGTACCCTTATTTTTCCCACTTGCTCCATGTAGTTGGCCCAATCACTATCTGGATTTCTTATCCTATCTGAGAACAGAAAGGGGGATGATGATGTCTAGACACCATGGCTTTCTTGCACCTGTAACTTCCCCACAACTTGCACCTGTAACTTCACAACTTCTGCATAAGAGGGGCTATAGGCTCTCTAACTTTAAATGGTTAAAATGCAAAGAAACAGCAACCAGAAATGTTAGGGGTCTTGCTGCATTGCACAGCTGATCACAGCAAACATCCTGTGTTATGCAGGAGTAAATTATTTTATAAACCTCATAAATAGGAAACTCTGACTTGAAAATACAGCAGGAGTAAGAAACATTATACCTATGCAATAGAAGAAAACTAACATTTCCTAAGAGCCAGACCTTTTGCATTTACTGAAGTGTTTTCAGGCTAAATTGTTACGTAATTTTTGTATTGAAAAAAGGAACCATAGCATTGCTTAGAATAGGTTTGTTGTATTTATATTAATGAAAGATCAGATCTGGATTCCTGAGTGTCTAGTGACTGCTTCTGGGACAGGGAAACACGAGAAGAGCAGTCATGTTATGAAACAAACTCTCCTCTTACCTCAAAGTCACTTTTCTCTCTTCCCCTGACCTATCCTCATCTGTTCCCTGCTTCTATTTGCAGAACTCCATTAACGTTACACACTCTAATTTGATCACAAGTTTTTGGGTTCCATACAGAAACCCAAAAACAGAAACTCCTGGCCGATTTCCATGGCCTCTACACCATGGAAGGGCAGGCTGAAAGATAAAAATGGTCCCTTCTCACTTCATGCAACTGATGAAAGCCTATGTTATAGGCCTTTTTACCTTTTAAACCCTGTAATATTTTTGGGATCACAGATACAAGTAACACCCTCTTTCTCTCTCCTGTTTGAAAGGAAAGCAAAGATAGATAAAGCCCTAATGATATCCCTGTCTGGCTTTCCTCTTCTTCTTAGCACGACAGCCAGCTATTACGCCTGTTAAAGCTGAATATAAACAAAAGGAAATGAAGTTACAGAACCTCTAGACCCCATAAGATAACTCTAGTCATCTAAAAGATGTTTAGCCTAAGGTAGGCATTCTCTATAGTCAAGGGAGAGAAAAAGTGAGCAATGTCTACAGGACAGTTCATCCCCAGGTTATGATGGAGCACAAATGGAAAGAAATATCTGAGGGGGTATTGCTCTCCTACCTGACTAAAGGAGGAAACCTGTTACTGTTTCAAGGACTAGGGGCAGAGATGACTAATCTCACTTTTTGCCCTCACTACAACAAAGCTTAGAAAACAGTCTGTCATCACAGAAACTTGAATCATAGCTTTCAGCATTGTTTAAGTTATGTCTGTCCCTATCCTGGGCAAGAGCCAGCCTTGTAACCTTCTTTCTACTGCTCTGTCATGTTAGGCTCTAATGAGAGAGCACAATGAAACAGCCTATTCTCATCTCAGAACATCAAACAGTGGGCTTTGATTTTGTGAGATGTGGCAGATGGTATTTTCATCACGACTTCTATCAAGTAACTCTCATAAACGTTGCTAGGAAAAATGGCATCGGCAGGAATCATGGATTAAATTTTGTCCTAAGGGTATGAAATATAGGAGAACTGATCAGAAATCACAAAGTATTTCATCACTCTGCCTACACAACACAGATGAGCACTGCAAAAGGGACTGTTTTTCTCAAAATATCTGATTTTCACTCTTTGGAAAGGCAATTTCCACAAGCTAGAAAAAAATCCACAGTCTTTGGAAAGGCGGGGCAATTTCACAGAGCAATCTCACTTTGCAATTAGGCTCTGTTGTTCAGTTTCTTATTAGTCTGCTTAGCTGGTTTAATGGTTTCATAAAACAGTTCATTCCTCTCTCACTTGCTCTCTCCCCCCCCCCCCCACCTTTTTTTTAAAGAAATACCTGGTTTCTAACTAATCCTTATGCCTTAATACTCACTGAAGGGTCACACATACACCTGTGAATAGTGTCTTGGCTCTAGAAAATCATGATCATTGTGACAAGATTAATAGGGAATGACTGACTGCCATCTCTCCCAGTGCAAGAGGATACAGACACTCAAAACAAGTACTGCACATCAGTTTCAAATCAGATTCTCACCCTAATTACTTAGGAGGAGCTTACTGCCACAGAATATTGATGAGGTGGTGGAGTAAGGGCAGATAAAAAGGCATTGGACAAAATTATGAAGGACAGTTGCATTAGAAGCAATAGCAAAGATCTTCTGGCCATGGGCTTCTGTCTGATTGAAGCTCAGAAGGTCTCCCTGGGTAAGAATCTCATCTTATGTTCCCCAATTTTAGATACTGCTACTAGTCACCTGCAGCTGGGATGCTGGCCAACCTCTAATTCAAAAATATTCACATGAAAACCCCTGCTTTATTGCTTGTAAGCCTTTCTTTCTGCCACCAGAACATAGTGCTTGCACCTGGAAACATTTGGAAGCCTTGCCACGACCTCACTCACCTTACTGCCTCTGGGATTCAATTTCATGACTGCTGCAATTTTTTTTTTACCTAAATTTTTCATCTGACACTATGGAAAATGAACTGTGATTACCCAGAGTGCAAGCCTCTATTCCCTGACCAATTCATATGATCCAACATGAGAATTAAAAATAATTGTCACTGGAGCTAACCAAAGACTTTTGAAACAAAACACTGGAATGTGTTGGAAAATTATGGCTCATGAAAACAGAAGACTGACCAACACATTATGTGCTCTTCCAAGTAAAATTAACTAGGGAAGAAGGCAGAGCAATACTTGCAACCCTGAACAAAGCATGTCTATTTTTCATTGCAGTGCACTTTTTCTATTGGAGCCCTCTCTTCAAGGGCATGGAATTATTACAATGAAATTCAAAACTTTCTGAAATGAACCAGATTATAAATTTCTTTGCAAACTAATTTCAACCAGCTTGTTTAGTCAAAGGCATTTTCTATCTTCTGTAAACCCACTGACTGAACTGGAATGTATTTACTGTGAAATAGAATCAACCAAACTTGACATAAAAAGACAATTTTACATGAAGCTGAAGGAAGCTAATTTTGGTTTTAGATGCCAGTCTGTGTTGAACACAGCATACAGAGTTAAGAGCGGGAATGTCAGAGCAGGAAGCTCTGACAACAGGTAGAAGTGCTGGGATCTGCACTGATTTTTTCAATATTTCCTCTTTCTTTTCTCCTTTTAACCCTGCATCTCTACTTCCTGCTATTTTCCTTAAAAGATGGCGTTTCTTAACATCAAGTTTCATTCACAGTATCTGCAGAGCACAGCAAAATTCTTCAATTCTTTGGTTCTGCTGTACTAGCTGTTTCAAGTTTACTTTCAGTGGTAAACATGCCACAATGGGGAACATCACCATATATCAAGTAGCTGTAATCAGGCAGATCAGGTAGCAGTAATTTTCCTAATAGAGATCCAGTGTCAGAGATCAAGCATGAAGGCTCAGATGTCTGCATTGCCACCGTCCAGAATCAAGTGTCAGGGATCGGGATTGTAACTGCCAGGAATGAAGGGTCACGTGTGGCAGAGCAGGGAGAGGATCCCACCCCAGAGCTCAGTGAGGAGGCTGTGTCTCCACAGATTCACCACTGGGCGTCGAGGACTAACACAGCAAAGGCAAAGGAGGCTAAATGTTTGTCTTCCTGGGGGAACCCAGTGCTTCTTTGCCAAACACTGATTTGTTCATGCAGGTGTGTCTCTGGGCAGGCAGCAGCTGCAATTCTGTGTGTGCAGTTAATCTTTCCAGACACTGCTAGTCATGCCTTTGGCTTGCTGCTCAATATGTAAGTACTTGTATGTTTTCTTAAGGAATACATCCTGAATGCATGTAATGGCAAGGGAACATCCCAAACTTAAATGGCTCCTGAACGGAGCTAAAGTGTCATAATTTCTTGAAAATGTTCAATTTGTATCTCAAGGACCTGCCAGTGCCCTCTACTCCTCTTGAACATATTATCAGAATGCCCAGTGCTTTAAAACTTAGTTGAAACTGTAGTAGAACATGAAGAAGAAAAATAGGAAGAAAAAATCCTAGGATATTTTTTTAATAGTAAAAAAAAAAAAAATTGAAATATTTTCTCTCATTTGTATCTTGTTTCAGTTCAGATTTTTGACATCAAGGGAAAATAACAGGGAGCTAAAGTCAGTCAGCTGTGCGTCCCCTGAGGAAGTTGTGTAATACCTTTCTGATTCAGTTTCTCCTTTTTTTCAAACAGGGATAATAATACAGAACTATCATTCAGAGAAGCTTTGTGATTGGAAGGAAGCATCAGGCCACGAAAATGCAAAGACTGTTATTCTGAAAGCTCTCCACAGGAGCAACTTTAACTGTCATGGACATAATCAGAGCTGGAGTGGAGTGGATATGCATCACACTAAGAGAAAGAACAATTATGCCTCTCTTGAGTAATGATAGTTAAAGTAAGCAATCTATTTTAACCTTTCCACTATTCTGAAGAAGTGCTCATATGATTGCTTATTGCTATGAACACAAAGTCATGAGTAACAGCCAAAGAGACGTGATTCTTTGAAATCTCAAAACGTGATTTTAACTTGAATATCAAGGACCAGTCAGCCATCTGCACCTCTCAAACACATTATCACTGTGCTCATATCCCTGTTGAGAAGCATGCTGTGCAAATCTGTTGAATCTTGTAACCTGGGTGTTTGGACCTGACAGAACACCCAGCGGCAGCATGCTCCCTGCCTCACACTAACTCCACGCAGAGCAGCCCTTAGGCTCTCAAAGAATGAAGAAACATTCAAAGAATCATTGACTTAATCCATGTGGTAATACTGAATAAGTGAAGGTTAAGTAGGGAGAACCTGGTAGGCTCTAAATCCACACCATTTCAGTGCTCAAACACATGTTCACCCACTTGAATGGACTAATCCAAATCAAGGAAAAATTTCACCAGGCAAGGGCACTGAGGGAGCATTACACACAACAAACAATTTACATGAACTTTGAATACCCTACTCCACTGTGAGGTACAATAATTTATATGTCCCAAATAGAGATTGAGATATTAATGTGAATAGGCTTTAATATGAATAAACAATGCAATTTCTTCTCAGGGTTTCAGGACTCATTAGAAATTGCAGAGACAGAGTTAAACCTTATAGCAAAGTAAAAGTTTCGGATGCTTCATTAGTGCTGCATTCCCTCTCATGGCACTGTAAGTTAGTCTGCTGAAGCTCAGGACAGATTATTTGAATACAATTGTTTTAAAATTTAGTTTGTCTTTTCAAATACTTAAGAGAAGAATCTGAGGCAACAACATACAAAGAAGAAAGACAGAATGAAAAAAAATAAAAAAAGAAATCCATCTATTCCCTCATTCCTCTCTCCCCACCTTGCCTCTCCAAACTATAGGTAAATATAATTGTCATTTGGAACAAGAAACCCTACAAATGCCTTTAAATTGCAAAGAGCTCCAGTGGCTTGCATCCCAGCTTTCCTTCATCCAAGGTGGGATACATACAGGTTTCCAAGGAAGGCATCAGAAGCTCTGTTTACAGTGATATCATTCACTCCTTATCTAGACAATGATCATCTGGAAGCACGAATCTTGTTTTTGCCCTGCTTCATCTTGAGCTGGGAAATAAGGTTGGTGGATGCAAGCAGCTTTACCTTTTTTCTTAATCTAATACACAAAGCCACAGATCTGTAGATTTTAGGATAGGATGGGCACCTTATAATCATGTATTCCAATTAGCTTGCATTACTTCCTAAAGATTATCTTGCAATTCTCAAGAATCACTCAGAAAGCAATTAATTGTCAAGATGTGTACCACTGCTGAATCAAAAAAGAAACACCACTGTCCTCAGGAAGCACTTGTGGAAAGTACTGGCACAAGTAGGTTCATGGAGAATATCCAAAACTATAGTTTGAAGCTATGACACATTTTGATAGTGCTCGGTATTAAGTCCTTGGCATATGAGCCATCTGTAAATCCTATCTATTATTAGCAGGGATAAAGAAATATGACTGGAGCCATTTAAGGAGCAGAAACAATTGGGGAGAGGTGGACTCATTAGAGTTAACATTCATATCACTGAACAGCACAATTAGAAAGTCTCATAAGCCCACAGGATTCATCATCATCTGCAGGTACTTCAGTTCCCAGTTAGCTTTGATGTAAATTATTTATAAGCCAGAAGAGCAGAGACAGCTACAGCCATTGCACCCCTACATTTCACGTCATAGGTCTGAACCTTTGTCACTACAACACCTGCTGTTCTGCTGACAACTACAGTCTTCTAACTGTTCAAGCTGCTCTGACACCATCAGCATCTCTTCAGAAGTCCATGGTGTCTCAGAAAGGCATGAAACCTGATGTCTGTGTTCCACTGCCCAGAGATTACCGGTGAAACCAGCACATGCCTGCCACAGCAGAACCATCCATGGTTATGTCTATCACCAGTTCTTCATCTCAACTCCAATCTGAGCCTTGCTTTTTTGCCAGCCTGGATAATCAGATGAATGGACTATTTTTATACACGTTTACTCCACAGCCATGAGAAACATGCATTCAAATTCTAGGCATTTACAGGGTTCACAAGGAGATTCCCAGGAAGCTAGCTGGCACCTTGCCAGCATGGCACCCAACTTCCCTTCCTATAGGATTTGAATATTCCCATTTACAAGGATTGTTACCCCCTTGCAGCCCAGATTAAGGAATGCAGGAATATGGTCAACACACTCTTTTACAATGACAGCAGGATCTTTCATTGTCAGTCACTGGGGTTGTGGCAAAGGTACAGAAAACCTCTGTAAAGGAAATACAACAGCACCCAACTGATTTTTTGGAGAAGGACTTAGAGAAGAGACGGCCCAAGCACAATCTGTAGTAGAATATTTTGTGTTTTATCTTTCAGTGATGTGTTATTTAATTGTTTCGTTTGTTTTCCAAATTCTAGCCTATCCCAAGGAGGACAAGGCACTCCAACAACCTCTCAAATACCATCTCAGAGGTCCAAAGAAAGTCAATGAGAATTAAAGATCCATTATAATCAGCCAAACTTAGTTCAGAAAATCAGCAAACAAGATTTTGTGCAAATTCTGAAACCTGATCTTCATTCCTGTTTGGATTTTATTCTGTTTATCTAGATATTCCCAGGAAAAGGCAACTCCCAGTATAACCACATTGGCAACTCGGAATATGTCCACTCAAGTAATGCACATGTGAATTCACATTCACAGCAGCTGTCTTAAGTCTGCTGATTTCTGATCCCTTGCATGTCTACCACAGAGCACAGTTACTTGGTATATGAAGTACAAAAGAATAGAAATAAATCATCTGGGAAAGGCAAGTGATTCCTGTGTCATATTAACCCACAAAAATTTCCTCCCCACCCTTATAAAACCACAAATGACCTGACATCTTGACTTCTCTTTGTAGAATCCGGCTCCATTTTCCTTCCTGAAGAGAGCTGTCTATTTTCTACCGGGAAAGGTCAGTAATGCTGAGAAATGGAAGTAAAGAGTTACTCTGTGCTGCCCATAGCACACAAGTCAGTGTAGGCAAGGACAAATATTCCTCTATTAAAATTGCTGTGAGGGACTCTAAAGCATAAAGGTATAGTCTGCCTTGAAGAATATGGAAATATTTTCCCTTCACCCCCAATGGCACATTCCAGCATCAATTCCAAAAATCTATTCTTTCATACTATTTGTGGGGTCTAGGCTAGCTAAATGGCTAAACCCTTGCAGAATCAACTCTCAACACAGACCACAAAAGAAACCAGCTTAAGCAAAATGCAAAAAGTCCTCAATGAACAACATATGTAAATATATGGGAAAAACAGAAAGAAAGATGTAGAAGAAGCTTAAAAGAAATTATGATCATTGAGCAGACTATTAAAAAATCAAGATTTCTGAGGGAAAGAAGAGCAGAATTGATCTCATGCCATTATACCAGGAGACACCTAACCAAGCAAAGCTTCATACAGCTCATATACAATATGGCTCCAGTAGGACTATTGTCAACTATTGTCAGTCCAAAAAGTAAGAAGATTCTGAGAGGAGAAAGAGGAGAAAGAGGAGAAAGAAGAAAAATCCAAGGTTATTTTTTAAAAAGCAGCAACAGAAACACAGAACAAAACATGATAAATTGGAATGTGTTATGTGTTATTCTTTATAGAAGTGAAGCTGCATCACCTAAGCCCTCTGAAGAATGACTTTCAGATAAAATTGGTTATTAGCTCTGTCCTTCTTCCAAAAGAGGGTTTTCACCACTGGAGGTCACTGTAAACTGTAGCTGCTCTTTATCAGCCTCCCAAAAGAAAAGAAAAAAAACACTGCAGGCAAGTTTTCCAGGATGCAGGATCTGAGATGAGCCAGAACTAAAATTCAAATTGTAGATAATTTGAAAAACACCCGTAGCTAATTGGTGAGGACTTGTCTCTGCTGGAGACAAACTTAGACTTGTTCCAACTCATTCCAAGCAGAGCAACTGGCAGACTGCTGAGAGTTGAGACATGTGCCTGCCTATACACAAGAGCCTCGTTTTGCATGTCAGCTTGCCTCTCTTACTGGTCTTGCAGACACTCTCCCTGAACACCGGCAAGCTAACAACAGCTATGGTGATGGGGACACAGTGGTGATGGGGACCTATCATTGCAACTGCTCATAATCCTGGGGGTTTTTTTTTAGAAAGCAAGAGTGGGATTACCTGCATTAGGATTAGGATCTCTAAAAAAGACAAATGTTTGGCAACAGTTCCTAATAAAAACAAAAGCCTCTAGGTTTGAAGGTTTATAGCCTATATAATCCATAGATCACAGTTCATCTGAATGCAATTTTCTTCCCTCATTTCATTGCATTCAGATAACCATTACTGGGAAAAATCTTCCAAACATTTTCTAGCCCACCACATTCAATCAGATAGCAGTGCATACATACTGTATACACTGCTGATTTCAAACTGATGCTCAGACAGTGGAGGGAGGTTAGTCGGAGTTTCTGTCTCCCGTACTGTAGGAGTCCTACTGATATGAATATCAGAAGGAAGAGCCAATGCTCACAAAACAGAGGTGGTGGGCCACTTTCAGGGGAAACAAGTATGAAAGCACTGGAACAGAATAAAGATAAATGATCTCGGCTAATTCCCAATGAATTTAAAAAAACAAGCAGCTTCATAAACAAAGAATTTACATTTCGCGTACATATCTGAAACTCCCACTTGACCGCAATTCTGACAACGCATCAGTGACAGCTGGGCAAGTTTTATCTGAAATACACCATTTTACACACTAAGTTATGATTTTTGAGATGGAAGGGGAACCATCCCAATGCAGGTTTCTGTATTTTCAGCTCAATGAAACACAGCACACCAATTCTAGGCTTGTGTCAACCACAATAACACCAAAGGAGTTTGGCCTGGTTTGATCTAAATTGAGAACTTCTGTAAAAGACAAATAATCTAAGTGTCTGAAAAATTGGAAGAAATTAAAAAGGGACCAGCTTTTCTTCACTCCTCTGATTTATCTTTTCGTTTTCTCTTTATTCTTATGCACTTTAACCTATTCCAAGGAGTCAGTACCTGAAGGCTTATCACACAATCCATGGTACAGCAAAATCCTAACAAAGACCAAACCCTGCAGAATGAAGCTTGAAAAAAATCCTCTGATGCGATTAAAGCATTGCCCCTGTCAAGCAAAGGCTAACTACAAAAACAAATTCACTGAACAGTAATGTTATTGCTTTGTAGTGTCACTCTCCTCTCGTTTACATTTACACATAGAATATGAGCTCCTTGAAAATGCTATTGTCTTTCCACTGGATGTATGCTCAGACAACCTCAATGTAAATGAATGCATGAAACCCAACAACCCTGATTTAACAAAGCATTTCAGCACATGCTTAACTTGAAGTATGTGAAGAGACTCACTGTAAATAATGTGTAACCTGAGACCACCCACATGGTGAGATATCTCTGGCCATATCCTTTAGCATGTCATTTGGACTTACTGGAAGGTAGAAAATCCCATCTTTCCCCTGGAACAAACCATACTTGCTTGTTTGCAATCATAGTTAACAAACAGAGAGCAGGACATGAAATGTCTTACATAGCTCAGAAAGCTATGCTTTAGTTTCAGTTAGTTCTTTCTAATACTGAATGAACCTTTTGAGCTACATGGAGTACCACAAAGACCAAACAAAGCATGCTTTTACAAGCTGAGAGAAAAAATTAACCAGGACAGATATTGAACAATGGATAAACAGATGCTCCAAAGCAGTAGTTTTTCATTTGGGTTTTTATTCCAGAAAACATTTATTTGGCATAAACTTCAGTGTTTCCCTTGACAAATTAATTCTCACTCAAAATTCATGCTGATAAAAGTTGTTTGTAACACTACAGACTTGCACTACTCTTCTTCTTGACTTCCCTTGCATTGATGGGTCTTTATAAATTATGATAATTTCAAAGACAAAATGCAGTTTCTAAAGTCAAATGTTATTGAAAGATTATGCCAGGGGGAGGTTATTTTTAAGAGTCTAATTTTTTCTATGGTGTCTGCTGAACATTTTGGAAAATTCATAATTCCAGACACTGCATACATTAAGAGTGTGATCCCACATGCAGGATGATCCTGGAAACTATAGGAGGATTGGCAGACATGGAAATGGAGCTTAAATCATTATTGCCATCCCATATTCTTTCAATTATGCATTCCAATGATTTTTGGAACCCAAAGATAGCTAAGCAGCCAGTATTCTCTACTGCAGTCACATGATGCTGAAATGGAGATGACTGAAGAATTCCTGGGGGGGGAAAGTATATCCCACATACTTGGCAAATGCCAGCTGATAACACGAAGGCTTTCATACAGTGTGCCTCAGAGAATACAGTCCCAGATATAAGAAACAGGTGTGATAACCAAGACATTTCTTTCACTGCAAGGGGGTCCTGCTGCAGTAGCAGCATGACTCAGGCCCCAGTCTGGAAGTTAGAAAGTCTGACTCCCAGCCCTGTTTCTGTAACAGATCTGTTGGGTCACCTTGGATGCTTATTTCCATCCTTCTAAGCCCCTGCTTCTCCATTCAGTTTCATAACAGCCTGTCTACTTAGACTGTTGTGTCTCTGATGTGACAACTGTCACTCACAGTGTCCATATATAATCTCTGATACTTCAAAACTTTGAATTGTCTGGGGATATAAGGAGCAAATTGTCGTTCTGAGCTGGCTCCTGAAATATCTAACCATCCATGAAATTACTGCTAATGAAGCAGGGGGACCTTGTAAAGCACAGTGTGAGCCAGGAAGAGTGCATCGCACAAGCTTTCTTTACAAGTCCCATGCTGGCCCTCAAACATTTTGAATCAATCTGTTGGCAGTCATTGGCAGCTAGAACACCAAGCTAAAGATTTTCATGCCTATTCTCTGGAGTAGCTGACCAAAAAATTGTAGTGCAATTTTTATGCAGCATTAAGTGCACAAGGCATTCTCCTTAAGTAAGAAAAGTGGTGTAAATACTGTGTTTAACAAGCCAAGTAACTAACAATGACAGGAGAGGCAGTAGTTGCATGTGGAATCAGCCCACGGAAAAGAAAATGCTTTCAAAAACCTGCCCAATTTAAGGTTTTGGAAAAATTCCTGCCTTTCCATGTTTCTCTATTTTAACAGGCACTGAACTGTTCTATAATTAAAAATGAAGTGCACACACAAGGGAAATTAAAGTTACAGGTCTTGGATGTAGTGCTGGAAAGATGCATTTTAGGGGCTAGAATATTGTCTTGAAAAAAGGACAGCTTAAAGGATTAAAAGTGACTAAAATAGAAACATAAATTTATCATTTTAGTAAATTTGTCCTATTCATTTGTCCTAATCTTCTGAATTTTGTTCATTCTTCCATTTTAGTAATACTATATGAAGTTATGTTTAGACCCCCAAAACTCTTTAGACGCTCTCATCATCAAGTTACATTTCCATACTGTACATTTCTATTCTTATAGAATAGGTTTCTTATGAAACCATTATAAAACCCTGCGAAGATACGAGTTGGAAGAAATACATAGGGTAGGTATAAATAGGAGAATGTAGGATGCCTCTATTATGGTCTAAAACATGCAAGACCAAGAGGCTTTAGGTAATTGCTCCAGATTTAGAATTACCAAACATGGGTCTACCACAAGTTTCAGAAAGGCAGCAGAACATGTTTGATTTGATAAAAGCAATAATTCCCTTAGTGAATATGTCCTTTAAAATGTTGTGATGATAATAAGCGCTATGGCACCATCAAAGGTCAAGAGAAAATCATCCCACACCTTGTTGTCTCCCTGCAAAATAGTTGTTTAAAGACTGAGATTTTCTCTATCATCTTCAACTACACTCACTATTTAAGATATGAGGTAAACTAGACAGACTCGTAACTAGGTAGGGTCATAACTGAAATTAAACCTATCTGCCCACATACCTGCTCTATCACTTAGTCCAGGCATGGTGTTAGGGAGATCTCATGTACCAGCATGTCTGCTTAGTTAGCCTTGAAGACAGGGAACTATGGAAAAATACTCTCTTCTTTTTTATTGTCAATAACAAATTAATTTCTGTGTACTATAACCACACCATGTGCATTTTCTTTAGCACAAGGTCATTTATAGAGCCCCATTTTAATTTCTCTCAAGAATTTCATTTGTAAATGTCAAATAAGCACTTTAATGCACCTGCCTACACAGTACTTAAAAAAATCCTCCCTTACCTATGATACAATCCATGTCAAACTTATGTTTTCAATATAAGCAATCAAGCAATTTCTTTAACTCGGGAGAGTAAAAAAAAAAAATTTTCAGCAAACACAGCTGGACCAAACACCAGGAATTACATCAGGTTGTCCACATAAGGGAAAAAATGAAGATACTGAACCTCTCAAAATGCTCCTTACATGTGAGGTTTCAGTTCAAGGTAACAGAAATGTGACCTCTCCCATGCAAGTGCCCTTGTTTGGAATTCTCATGCCACACTCAGTGCTGGAAAGTCACTTTTACTGCACCGTGACTTCTGCTAAATGTGTCCACAAGACATCGCACAAGGGTGCCAGAAGAGAAAGGTCACAGGGACAGTCTGAATGTCTCTCCCTGGACCTCTGTGTATTTTACAAATTGGTTGGGTAGGTAGTCTGTAACAAGACACTTCTGAATGATCATGGCCAAAAGAATTCTTTGCTAAGCCGTGCACCTAAGGTCAAAAAGATGTTTTTAAGGGAAGATAGACAAAATGCAACATCTTTTACAGAGAGATAAATATATATGCCTTTGCTGTATTGAAACTGATCTAATTTTCTGATGTTTTAACAGTAATATATTCCAAAGGTTACAATAAGCCTCTAACCATGGTATTCATAGGATCTAAATAAAAACCAAGGAAAATTAACAGGGTGAGGAAAAAGTGAATTGTATGTAAATGAACCCCAGAAAAATAAAGAAGATATCTGGAAGATGTTACAGATTTTTTAAATTTTAGATCCTGGACCAAATGGTGTGCAAGAGCTTTGCGAAGTAATCAGCACTCGTGAAATGACTGGGATCCAGCAGGCGGAGGGTTCAGAGGTATGCCTCCCCTCAGATCTCAGCATACAGCCATGTAAAGAGAACACTAGACAGAGAGTCAGCAATTTCATTTGCATATTGCAGATGTCTCTGCACAGATGTCACAGATGACTGAGAGCATAACCTTAGCATCATCTTCATCCATCTCCGTACCTGTTTTTCATTTCACTTCTCCCTCACCCAGCTGTTTAGACAACGAATTCTGTGGAGTGGATCCGACCTGTACTAAGCCTTACACAATCCCAGTGTTAGGGACACTGTTTGCTCATAATAACACATATAATTATTACCAAAGGCCCTTTACAACCCGCTGAACAGACACAGGCTTACCAACAGTACAGTTACCTCCTGCTGGCAGTAGTGTTCTGCTGTAGTATCACACACAGAAACAAAATGGATTTACTGCTAGTTACGTTTTATAGCTCTAAATCTTCTTCCTCAATTAGCACTTCTTTGGGGAAGGAGCATCATGATCAAAGGGTAGCACTGTTCCCTTAAACTCTCTTAGGAAGCCAAACTCATATTTTCACCAGAACCACAGAAAAATGAGCAAGACCCACAGAGCTCTTTTGATGCGATCCCCAGTTTTGCTCACTTTGGGAGTTCAAGGAAGAACCATTCTCAAATATGAATGCTGGTGAAGATCACCAGCCTTTCTCATCACAGCAGTCCAAACCTCCACAAGTCTGAGAGCCATGGGACACATATCAGCATGCAGAGGGACAAGGGAGCTCTAGGAACTGTTTCCTTGCGGGTGACAACAATGCGTCTCTAGAAAGGGAGAGGGAAGGATGAGTCTGGAATGGACATGCCATGGGGTCCTGAGATGACACAATAATCTTGGTTTCAGGCAGCTGTTGACTCATTTCCTCCCAAAGCTAAGGATTCCAATTACCCAGGAGTACTACTGCATGAGCACAGCCCTACTGACAGTTCCTGGAAAGGACACTTGCCCTGCCCTTGGAATACTTGTGAGTCCGTGCCACCTTTCTATCTGTGAGGACTTAGGAGAGAGCCTGGGAAACTTGCACTTCATGAAGGACCTTTTAACTCAAAAGAACAAGTGTAGCATATGCAGAGAAATAAAAAAAAACAAAAAGGAAAAAAAAGGTCTGACAGATATTACCACTCTGAATTTCAAAAATGGGCTCATGATGATGTGCAACAAAACTGGCAAAGAGCTCTGACAGTCACTGACATGCTAAATTCAGGAAAAAATACTTTAGTTCTGATAAGAACTAGAAAACAATCTCTGGTAGTCTTAGTACAGGGTATTTTAAAATGTGTTTTCTTCACAGTACAATGGATATAATTCTCTTGCTACCAAATATCACGTATTATGTTGGCCTTAAGTCTTAAAAAACTGAAAAATAAATTGACCATGGCAGAACAGTAGAAATGCAATACAAATGGAAGGAAATTAACAGGAAGGGCAGTGGAATGAAATTAATTTCTTTTTCATTTCAAATTACAATTCACTCAAGAGAAAATGCAAAATCTTAATGAGCTAGGCATAAAGAAAAGAGTGGATCTTTTTTCAAGTTCATGTGCAAGTGCAGGAACAGTTTCAGACAAAATGCCAACTACCAACAACAGATTTGACCTTTTTTTTATTTGCCAGGTGATTTCTTCGTGAATCTTATTCATCTTGAGTGCTGATATGTGTAGCAATATTTCAATTATTCTCCTTATCACTATACTGTGAGGTCCTTACACTATGCACAAAAAATTCTTCTATAAATTCACACAATAGGTCATGACTCTTTTTGGCTGATAATACTGGAAGAATATACAAGTGTGAGGTTGCAGACTTTTCAGACCTTAAACCTTTGACATGAAAACACTTTTGAGATTCTGTAGGCGGATCTCTTCCCAGAAAGAAAGAAAAATGTCATTTGTAGCAAACTAAATAAAATCCTAAGCATTTTGGCAATCTACATCCTTGGAGATACTTCAAAAAAAAGTGTCTTCCTTTTTGTCTTTCTAAACTCATCTATTTCTTTTGTTTAAATAATGTTTCCTGTTAGGAATTCTTCTAAAAGCTCTTGAGCTACTACACGATGGGTGATCCCTGCATTACTTTCTAGGAAATCACAGCAAACAGGTATACTATCTTTGCAACATGATGTAATAACTAGTGATGCTAATTCTTTGGGGAGATAACTCTACATTCACTTGACAACAGCAGGAAAATCAGGGGCTTACTAGGGATCTCTGAGTCCCACAGCAAGGGCTGACAACCTTGTTACCACCATGCCCACGGACGGTAACCTTGAGCACTCCCTTGTACTGCACCCAGCAGAGGTCACTAGAGGATGTTTTAATGGCAAGACAAAGCCTTCCAACTGAAGTGATGCACCTTCCGGAAAAGCACATCATCTGCCTAGGATTTACTGCCAGGTAGACCTAGATACTGCCAGTGTGAAAGAGAGAAATAAATGCTGCTCCAGGAAAAAACAAATAGGTTTAACTGGCTACATCCAAACACAAGCAGCATTCATCCAGTTAAACAATACTGATACTGAGCAGTGAAATATATCTCATTTATTAAAAGTATATCTACTACCTGTGCATTTCCAGATGCAGGGATCCCTTTCTTTCTTCCACAGCTTAACACAGTCCACAAGGTTTGCCAGAGATATGAAGCCAAAAGGCAGAAATTATCTACAATCCAGGAAGCATTTCTTTGCAGGATTACATCCATTCCTTTAATTTTAATCATCTGATTAACTTAGCTCTCCTGCTGTAGCAGATGCAATTTGACAAGCACCCTCAAAACCCTCCCCAGCTCTGCAAGTACCACCTAGCTAGACAAGGCTTGGACACACAGCAGGATCCCATCTCACACTTCAATGCATTCCCTGAACCTATAAGGAAAAGAAGTGATGGATCACTGACAAGCATGAAACAGGTGGAGGGATCTACACGGGATGTGTATGGCATGCACTTGAAGGCAATTACTCTGACATTCCAGAACTTCTCCAATGAAAGCAAACTGTTAGCATAATCCCTTTGCAGTTAGCATTTCAGGCCACTGATAATCTTTGTTTTCCCTTTTATTAGGCAAGAAATGGAAAAAAAAATTCAAGGCAATAACCTAAAGTGTGTCATGGTGCATATGTATAGAAAGGTCAGTTTGAAATGCTGTAGTTTTACTGTCTTCAGTCCCTTCTGTTCCTGTGCTTGCAGTCTATCTACATTGCTCCTATATCCAAACCCACACCATGCAGAAAGGAAGTCCTAGCTGCCTCCCCTTGTCATATCCAGCATCTGCTCACCTGCCAGCCATCAATTCCTTGATTCAAAGGATAGAAGGTGCCCGATTATTTCAACCAAATGGATATGAAACACTCAGTATTATCATAAAAGTGTCTTCTTTCCCCTAAAATTCCCAGAAGCAGATAGAATGCTTTAGTTGAATTTTCCCAAGCAATTCAATGTGATGCAAATTCTGCATGGAAAATATTTGCTTGAGCAGACAAAACCTGGGAAATTTCTAAACAACTAAAAACAAGGTATTAAAACTGGAAATGGTAAGTAACTTTAACAAAAAAAAAAAAAAAAATCCTGCTGCCAGCTCCATTGTAAGCCCAGGGAGATTTATTTCTAGAGATCACAAAATAAAAATCTGAGGAACATAGCTTGGTGGGGTTTATTGTCTAACACATAAGGATATATGTAAGGATTGTGAAGAACCATTACATAAGGTCTCAGGTCTATACCTATGGAAGGAATTCCTATATGTAAGGATTATACATCTTCAATGCAACAGGTGCCATTAATTACAGCGCACTAAGAGTCATTGTAGAAGATGAAGCAGTAAGAAGAAACAGCACCATTTCTTCTCTGCTTGGGTATTTACCTGATCAGAGGTGAATAAGCAAAGAACATGAGTACCAGAAATCTCAAGTGCTTAAAATTCGCAAATCAGCCTACAAAAATCATGATATCGCTTGGAAAAGAAAGTCATGAGATTAAAAAATTTTAATGACTGTTGTCCTTTCCTCAGTCTGCTTCTGACTTCTGTGACTCCAGAGCACTCTCAAGCCACCTTTGAGTTTGTATGTAGCTGTTATGTTGGGAAGGGTCAGTTTAGTGATAGGTTTTTTCAGCCGGGAAACATTGATATTCCCTTCTTTCTTACTAAGAACGACAGACAAATATTCTCACAAGCATGGGAGCCAGGAGCATTAGGTAAAACGAAGCTACCTGGAATCACGGAATCACACACATTGGCACATGACAAGAGAGTGCCATGAACTTGGGACGTGAAGAGGGCACCACAAAAAGGATATTCTGTAAGCTGTGCCAGGCTGAAGTTGGCAGCGCAGTATCCCATGACAGCATTCCAAGCAAGCTGAAAAGGCGCTTAGTAAAACAAAATGGGCCCAAACTTGGCTGAAGTCCACTTCCAATTTCCTGACCATACCAAGGCAAGCTTTAGACACGGTGCTTCAATTTCAAGGCTGAAGAAAGCTATGATGGTTTTGATCTCTTCTTCATTAGTTAAGAAGTTTTACTATAAATGTACTGAGTCCCTTCCAGGGTTTTGTTAAAAAGCCATTCTTGACTAAAACTGGAAAACCAGAAACAGGTTTCTGTCAAAATATATAGCTCAAGATCTTGAACTGTTTTAGGGAGCAGAGGAAATTTATTTGAAGTTAATCAGTGATCATATTTTCTCTGTACAAAATATTGCCATGACTCTGGCCTCCCCCGGAAAAAGGAACTTGTTAAAGTATTGTTACCACCACAGTCATTTCCAGCACAGAACCTGCAAGGAAAGTAACTGCTAGAGAAAGGGTGGTGGTGGTGAAGGAGGTGAAAAAAGGCTCAAAGGAGACAATACTCATCTTCTGACTGGAAACAGGGAATTAGAGGACAATTAGCCACCCCCAGCCCTAGCTTAACTGAACACCAAATACTGAGGGTATCCAATAGTTCTAGATGAACTAAATATTTATAAATTAGTCCTTAAACTGTTTTCAGAATATCAGAAAAAGGATAGTTTTTCATAGAAAATGCTGTAAAATTATCTTCTTTGGGATTAGTGACTTGTGTTTAAACCTCGGCTCCACAATTCACATGTGCAACTTGATTGTTTTATAGTAGTGATGTTCAGAACTATAGAAGCTCCCAGGCTCCTCTTTACCCAGTTAACCCACCCACACTGGGTAATAATTTCATGACCACTTTTTGCAGATAGCAATTCAAGATCAAACAATTTGAATTGCATTCTGACACCAAATACTAACCAGGAAAGAGCCAGAGGTAAGAGCCAGAAGATGTGATGACCAACAGTGAGCAGCATTCACTGGGCCATCAAAAGCAGTCCAGGTGTTAAACTGGAGCTCATTGGGACCTGATGCAGCTGGGCCAATTGTGTGGCAGTTTCACAATCAATTTACATTTGCACAAGCTGGTGCTCTTGTTAAAAGCAATTATTTCACCTTCTCATACCTGCTTGTTCCTAACCTGTGCCACCCCCTCCCTTGGACCGGCACGTTCAGACACCTTCGTGTGTCTATTAAGTGCAATGGGTCAAGGACAGGTCTGGATTTTTAGTCTTCCTTTAATTTGGTTCTCAAACGTCAAAACAAAAAGTCTCTTACTTGCTAATGTATAACCTGAAGCAAAACTTCATGTTCATTAAAGATATATCTCAGCCAAGATACAAAGACACGTGCTGCCAACAGTACAACTGGGGGACGAGAGAGCAATCTGAACAAAGCACACGCAAAACGTGTAAGGAGAAGTTTTGTCATGAGTTGTTTCGCCATCCTGTCCAAGAGGGAAACGGTCAATTGAGAGCTGGAGTGGCAAAGGGTGCCATCTAGAGGGCACCGACGGCACAACTTCTCGACAGCACCAATCACTCATAATTGATGGTCAACGATTGAGGAGTTTGCTTTCCATAGTAGCCTTCTAATAGCTATGAAATTATGGTGACGATGATGATGATTATTACTGTTATTACTACTACTGCTACAACATTGTGTTTGGGATTGGGTGTTTTTTATAAAAATATACGGTACCAAAAGATGAAAAATATGTTTGCTTTTATATATATCAAAAAACGAAGTCTAGAAAAATAGTTGTTTTGAGGAAGTGGATCATTTTCTTCTTTAATTATAATCAGCTCGTTTCAGACAGAACTATTTCCTCCAGCAAATACAGACTTTGACCACTCTCCCCTAGATGGTCTCTTGAGCTCCAACACATTTCCATTTAAGTGAGTGGATGTTTTGTCATTGCTTTCACCTTCATCAACAGAAAGTACACACATAAGTGCATACACCTGGGCAAGGTTTACTATATTTCCTGCCAACACCCTCTTCTTTCCTTCCTTTCCTGATCAATAAAATAAAACTGCTCATCAGGCCAGGAGACCAAGCTAAGAACTTTTAAGGGAAGGTCTTAGTTTTCCTTTTATCAATATTAACAGACAGTTAGGGCCCAATTTTTTATCCCACTGAGAAATTCCTGAAAAAAAAATAAAAAAACAAACCAAAATGCTGTGTGAAAGTCAAGTTTTAAAAGCTTAGGAGAAATATAACCAATGTTTATGTATCTGGAAGCCTCACTCTAGTGAGGTATATTACCAGAGTTCAGTTAGATTGTCTTTCACCTTTGAAGGCTTGCTCCCAGGAGACTGATGAGCTAAAATGGGAATACAGAGCTATTTCTCCAGCTTGCAATTAGCCACCAGCTGTTCATTTTCTAAATGTATTCCTTTCTCCTCTACTGCACCACCAAAAACTCCCTACCCTTTCTTACAGCGCTCTTAAGAAAGGGCCAGTTCCAACCATCAGACTAAAGAAGCAAACATCAAGACCATGAGTCAAGAGACTCTGAAGCGCAAAGTGGTGAAAAATCCCAGCACCTTTAGTGACTATCTGCAATTCAGCATCAAGCTCAGATACATTAACACAGGCAAAGCAGCTCTCAGTCCTTTTGCTGACCATTAGGCCCACAGGAAGAGCTACATGGAAGAAACAGAAGTTTTTGCTGTATCACTTGTGCAACTTGTTATTTTCACACTGGAAGTATACTCTCTTAAAAGAGCCAATAACATCTCCCAAACTCCAACCACCCAATTGTGGGGGTGTTTTTTTAATTTTCACTTTCACTGTAACACTAAATGAAACTCTCCAAAATAAACATGTCCTACTTATATGAAATATGATCTGTTTGTTTCAATATGAAGTTCTCTTTCTATGTCTACAAAGTAAAAATTGTAGTACCTTACTGAAGACTGGAATAATTTTGAACAGAAGTGACTCAACAGATGAAGGAGTATTAAAAATTCAGTTTCTTGAGTTGATAATACAAACGGAAACACCATGAAATTTCCTTTACACCAATGCTCCAGGGTATCATCTGAACACAAAAATACTCAGAATACTTGAAAAACTGCTCTACCATATCAGCACAAGCAGCAAATAAACAGCCACAGCACAAATTCTTCAAGTCTTTTCAAAAACTGGTATGTAGAATTAATCTCTTAGTCTCCTACTGCAAGTGGATTTTCTCAGTTCTTATCTAAATGATGTGTCAATAAAAATACTTTTTCCTCTAGATTCTCGCATAGAAAAACCCAGAATACAAGGAAATTTGCTATTATTTCTAAACACATTTTGGCTGATCACAGAGTCATTTTCCTACCAGAGACCCCATACCATGATGCCCAGCACCGTTCTTAGTGGAGACAGGTGGAGAACAGAGTTACACTGACAACACTCAGCCCTGCAATGTGACATTCAGCATGTAACCGTACTCTGCTCTCCAGGCAGTGGGAAGCAAAGGACAAAGCTGCCTCAGTTCCTTTGGGGAATCTGCTTTTTCCATCGAATTCATTCAATCTCCACAACTCCAGAGCTGTTAGACATGTACTTTCAAAACATGAATCCAACAAAATCCATGTTTACCTTCTGATTTTGAAGAGAACACACAACCCTTTTACAATTTCTGAATATTAAGTCCAGTAGTAATTAAACCCCAGAATAACAACACATGTGTTTGCTTCTACGAACACAAAAGATTAAAAGATGCTGACCAGTCTGTAAGAACCTAAAGATCACAGTTGCCTGTCCCAAACACTGTTAGGGCCATAAAAGGACTTGGCCACAAGATAAGCACAGAACAGGGCAGCAGTGTGGGGCTAACTCCAGACCTGGCAGAGGAGAGATCTGGCTAGCACATATTCAGGAATTCATCCACATAAAAATTCCCAGTGTGGCAAACTGTGTAAAGAAGCAACTGTTTATATCCCAAGTTATGGGAGAGATGGCATCTTCCACCACCAAAGCCCTCCCCCAAACAGTTAAGCCACTGTAACTTTCAAGAACTTGAAATAAGATAAATACGTTACTATTGTCTGAGTGTTATCTCAGACCGAGGAAGGGGTTAACAAAGCTGGGGGAGAAGAATGTATCACTGAAAATGGACACAAAGACTGCAGAACTTATGGGCCACAAAGAAAGCCAACTCAGCAACTGTGCTGAAATCAGCTCTGACTGGGTAAAAATTAATCGCAGCAGGGGGAGATTGCAACTGCCCACAACTCAAGAAACCCACTGACCCAAAAGAAGAGAAACACTGAGCATGTGCATTACTTAGTATTAGAAGTGAGGAAATCATCTAACCAATAGAGTAAGAGAACTGTGTAGCCAATGAACTTCATTGAAAGACCTTAATTCCTTTCTTTGCTAAGATATATAAATAGTGAAAAGTGTTGAATGACCTCAGGACCTCCACCACTGAGAAACCACGGGTGAAAAAGGACCAATGGGACACCATATGATTCAGAGGTGGTGACTAGCTTCTACTTGATCTCTCTTCCCCTCTTTTCCATTTTTATCTCTCTACCTCAAATTCATTATTAAATAAAATCCATACTATTGACTTTGGCATAGTCTCATTTGCACTTTAATGTGGGCAGAGGCATCTCTCAATAATCAGGTCTTAACACAGTCTTTCACAGCTACAATACATTTTGATAGATGATGATGAAAAATTCAAGTCTACTGGGAAATACACATAGTAAACTCCTTAACTAGCTGAAAAAAGAGGCAGTACTTTGGGAAAACAAAGTTAATTATGCAGTTAGTTACCTTTTTATCTTCTGTTCCAGGATCTGATTCACTGAATTTTTCTTCCTGAAAGCTTCTAGTCATCTTCATTTTCTCCACACTCTGAAAAAAGGCTGCTTTTTCTAGTCTGCTTGCGCTGAATCGTGTATTTATCTCTTCCAGCCTGTTAATCTTAAGTAGCTTCATACTATGTCCAGTTAATTTACTGTCTGTTCTCCTCTCCACCTTAGACTCATAAACCAGTGAACACTCGTAACTTCTGATTTCTCCTCTTTCTTGGCTGTACAAAAGAAAGACAAATAAGAGATCTCAGTGTTATTCATGCGTTTTGGCTTTCCAAAAAAAAGTGTTGCAACACTCTATATTTCAACTCTCTCTCCTTATACTTGCTGAACAAATACACAAAGTATATGGCACTAGCTGTTCACAGAGACCATTCTACATTGAACACCAGATAATTCAAGCAGGCTACAAGACCAATATAATTTAATTTGTTCATAGAAACTATTTAGCTCAATGAAATCAATACCTACTGCTGTTGCTGCAGAACTTGCTTATGGAGCATTCCTCACTTTTTAGCCACCTTAGTGCTTCCCTGTTGCTCAACGTATTTTCTTTTCTGCTGCAGTTACAGTAAGCTGATATGCAAGGACCCTGCTATCAAGTCCAGAAAGATTTTAGATACCAAACAAAGTAGTACAGGCTTGAACACAGTCCTTTCCTCTCTCTTCCCACTATCCTGTACCACAAAAATAGGTAGTTACCAAAATGGTGGCAATTTCTGGCCCTCTGTTGAAGGCTGTAGAAGAGCACAGTCCTCAGCTGGATTCTTCCCCACTGCAGGACCTTGCAATGTGCCTGATACGTACAGGATGTAGGATCATTGAGGCTTGTCTAATGGTAGGATTGGTTGGAAGGCACTTGCAAGTCAAGCTGTTAGCACTGACTCTCTGTAGAAGGCTTTTATTCCTCAGCAAGGTCGTGGGTTCCCACCTCGAGTAATCATTTGGCTACACTTGGAATATATGTCCTTCTGAACAACTAACTTTTGTAAAAGAGTAAGAGAAACTACTCTAAAATTTCAGCATCTCTTTCTACACCCAGGAAATAGAGGACCAAAACATTTCCATTGCTATTATTGCAACCCTTCCTTTGCTGTACTGGAAATGCAGCTACAAAAGCACAGTGCTAATGCCTTAGCTCTAGAAAGCTGAATCTGTTAAATCTCATTACACAACTCATAGTTTTCAATTTAACTTGCATAAATACCATAAATTATATGGTGTAATTAAGAATTTCTATACAACTTTACAGTCATTGGCAGCACAGAGAAACAGCTTTGAGTGTACAACAAAGACCCAATTAAATCAGTTATTTTTTACCCAAACACCTTCTAACAGAAAATGTTCCTTAGTGTTTTGACCCCACATCTGTGCACGTGCAGCAGATTAAATGTGTACCTACACCAACTAACTGCTCTACCCACAGTTATCCCTGCAAACTTCCCAGATGTGAAAGATGCCACATGCTATCCCATGTGACACAGGAGATGGTTGGATAGTGGTGACATTTACAGATGATGGACAGCAAGGAACCATGCAAGCTTGAAGTTTTCAAATGAGCCTTCCAGAGAGATCCCTGCTACCATGTTGTTGTAGTCCTAGATTGTGCTGTTAATATGGGAGTTGCAGGGACACTATCATGGGACTGTAAGGCATTCATCATCTGAAGTAGTTGTGCACCCAGTATGTAAAAATGTCCAGGCTGCTGCTTCTAGCATCTCTCACCAGCTTTCACAGTTCTGGCATCCCTCCCTTTCCATTGCCATCAGCTGAAAGAACACTTTATGAGATTTTCTTCTCCCATTTCTCAAAAGCAGGCTCGTGGGTTTTCTTAAAGGCTCTGACAATTCCAGGTGAAATACCCAATGGCTCAGTCTGACCTTCGAGCCATTATTCTACAGCTCGTTTGATCTCCTCCACGACAAGGGAGGATACAATATAATCAAAAGCTGTCAGAAAAAACGGGAAATGTTTCCAGATGCCCTCCTGCTACCTCCATGTCTGCAGCTACTCAAATCCCACAGTGATTTAGAGAGACCTGGCTGTGAAGACTGCTTGTGGCCTGACAGGACAGCAGCCAAGGAGAGCTGATTCAGGCTCTCCATAGCTCTTCACAGAGCACATCATCCTCTGCGCTCTGATCACCAAATGTGGCCATCTATCTAATGAGAATGACATGTCCTGATTAAAGGACATGTTTCTTCAAGCTGACCAGTGAGTCAGTTACCTGACTATTAGTGGGGTGGCAAGCTCAAATGTCTTACTGGGCTCTATTACCAAGCAGAGACTAGGACTGAGTCCAAACGTGATTGTCCTTTCCACCATCATTACCTTAACGCTTCCCTGAAACAAAAAGCTGAACAATGGAAAGTGAAATTTGTTTGCAAGTGCCTCCTCCAAAGCCCCAGAGAAGAAATCTCACCCTGGTCATGTGTCACTGAGCAATGGGAAACTCTAACCTTCACATGGTGTGAAGCTCCATTTCCCCCAAAGGAGAGTGAAAACCTTCCCCCAATCATCTACATTCCCCAGCTTTGGCCTGGGAGATACTTTTCTCTGGGTCATCTTCAGCAAGTCAATCTCTTACTTCAAGCAAAATATCTTGCTTCATGAACCACATTTTTACTTACAAGCTCAGAGACCACACATGTCATAAAACCACTGCCTAGTTGTAAGCACAGGCAGTGCATACCTGTGGTCCTGCTGCTTCTTCTGCCCCATAGTAGCAAATCAATATATTTGCATTATAAAAATATAAACAATATAGTAAGTGTTTATAAAACTGATCAGGAATAGAAATGGGTAGGCAAAGAGGTATTAGCCAAAAAGTAGAACCTACAAACAACCCATTTCACTTTCAACATCTGGGTTTAGGTTGCAATCCCTTCAGTCAGAACTAGGTTTACATGATGAGCTGTAAAGCACTTTGCTTCAAACTCAGTCCTTTGGCCTCCATCATCAGTTCAAATAAAAATTTTATTTCTAACCTGTTGGCCACTTTCTAACCAGCCGTTTTCAAATTTTAAGCCTGGGGGTACTGTTAGGCAGTAGCTAGACTTGTTTACCTCTTAATACAGCTGACATTAGACTGACCTGAATTTTACAAGCTGGGAACTATTATGTCACGGTGTATAATTAAACCTAAACATATACTTTAAGAAAGAAAACAAGATGTAATAAGGAAAGAATTGCCGATGGGTCAAGTTCGGGTCATAAATTAGGATGCGAATGGTACCGCTTACTGTGCCCATCTTTGAAATACAACCTGCCCCGCATTCTGCAAAATACAAGAGTTGGGTTTTGAATCTAATTTTTTTTTAGTAGCAGTAATTTATTGATGGTTTTCCCCACAGAGAATGACGTTTTCACATATTTCAATGAAAGACCAGGTAGACCCGCAAGCCCAGAGACCGCGGCGATGTTGTTTAGCACGCCCCGAGAGGCAGGGAAGTCGGGCTGCCGGGGCGGGGAGTGGGCCCGGGCGGACTACAGCTCCCGAAGGGCTGCGGGCGGCCCCGCTTCCTGCCCCGGCCGCGGGAGCCCATGGAGCCAACGGAGGGCGCCGAGGAGGAGCGGGTCGG
>NW_008238959.1:1498605-1501154 GCF_000691975.1 Corvus brachyrhynchos
GAACCCCCTGGCCGAGCGGCTGCGGCCGGACACGCTGGGGGACTACGTGGGGCAGGAGCGGGTGCTGGGGGCGCAGACCCTGCTGCGGTCCTTGCTGGAGTCCCACGAAATCCCCTCCCTCATCCTCTGGGGGCCGCCGGGCTGCGGGAAGGTGAGTGCGGGCGGCGAGCGCCCAGCCCCGGCTCACAGCCTGCGGGTTCGGCCGGCGCTGCTTCACGTGGCTCTTGAGGCCGGCGAGCTTAAAACCTGTTAATTTCCGGAATCGCTCTTTTTTTCGCCCCTCTGTCTTCTTGGTTTCTTTGGTAGTGTCCTTGTGTTGGCTGATGTCCAGTAGTTTTCACTTAAGAGTACAAAAAACACAGCCTGCCTCGTGAATAAAATAGTTGGTCCACCCCCATCAGCTCCACTCCATGCAATTTGCACTTTGATTACACAAGGCCTCTCTCACTTTCAGATAACTCAGATTTCGTAACTCCAAAGTCCGTACCTAAAACATAAGCCGTGGTTTAGTTAGTGGCTGAGAAGCTGAGAAACAGGAACAACACAGTCTGTAAACTCTGAAACAGGGTGAGATACCAGCAGATTAACACAGCATGGTTTGCGAATGCTGCATTTGCTTTAGCCTACGAATTCTTGCCCCTGAGAGAAGGCAACACTGGTGTGGAAGAGAGATAGCCAGACACTCATCCACTTTCATACACTTTTAGGCTGGTGGGTCTTTGCAGGATCTGACCACTACATCTTCTTGTTCTGCCTCCTTTAAGATACATGGGGCCATTGTGAATCCCAAAAGGCCCTATAGCACAGCTGTGAAGGGATTCACAGTTGTCGTGAGGGAAGGACCAGAGGAATTCCTCAGGTGTGGTCGAGCACTCTTTTAAGATCTTGCCTTAATTTTGTCCTGTTGTTCCACATACTTCAGACTTGTGGTGTGGCAGAGCAAACAAAATACACAGTTTTCTCTGTCAGTCTAATGTGTTCACGGCATTAAGTTTCACATATATATATAATTCAGCGTGTCGACTGTATGAGAGTATGTTTGAGAAATCTGGGATAGGGGAAGTAATTAATGCTTAACAGAGAAGTTAAGGACAGAGCAGCAGCTTGCTCTTCTCAGCATACTTAATTAAAAATAAAAAAATACTTACTATGTGTGGTGTTTGAATAATAATGCCAGTAAAACACAGTAAATAAGGAGCAGGCAGTAGAATTACATGAATACCATTAGCAATGATGCAGCAGGTTGTTTAGGCTAGATAACATACACCTGAAAATAACCAACTAGTGAACTTAAATAATTGCCACTTCCTTTAAAATAACAAAGTAATAGCAGAAAGCAAGAGCTTAGAATAGATGGTGTAAAGAAGGGCTGTTTCTGGAAGTAATGATGAAAGTAATGAAAACTGATTAACGGAGAGGTGGATTGACTGAAGATGGCCAGAGAGAGAAGTGGAATTCAGCTCTTTAGCAAATAGGAATTCTCCTTGCTGAATGAGTAACACATTCAGGGGCTTGCTTCTGTATTTATTTGTGCTCTTTTGCCTTTTGTTTCTTGTTGTCTCAGTCAACAGCGCGTGCTTGCTCTTTCTTGAAGCCCTCTTTGTACAGGAAAAAAGCTGTTACAAGTGCAGTGGTAGCAAAGCAAAGGCTGCAGTACAGTCTCTGCAGACTGGCACTGATTTCAGTGGCCTTTGGGTTGTGATCTGATGACTGCACCTGGCTTTGACCATGAAAGTGCTTTTTCATGAGCTTGTGACAGCTTAACAGTTGTGTTTCAGGACTTCTTTAGGAACCTTTGGTGGTACTAAAAGTGTCTTTGAGTAATGGGTGATCTGTTTTATGCCTGTAATATCACAGCTTTCACTCTCTATTCTTATGACCCATCCTCCTCACCCGTGTGCTTTATGCAGAATTGTATTTAGTAAGCTTGCTTTTCACAGAGTTTAAATTCTGTTGCTCCTCACTTGTCTGACTTGCATAATTTCTGTGCCTTTTGACCCATCAAAGAACAGTTCCACAACTTACCTGTTACATTTTTACTCACTAAGTACTTAAGCTATTGGGTAACTCATCTACTTTCTAGATTATTCCTTTTCAGCAAGGAGTTTTGAGTCTATGTGCTTTCACCTGGCTCCTGATGAAACATCCATTATTGGCTGAACCAGAAACTCCCACGAAAAGTTGAACTTTGCCCCTTCAACCATGTTTATCAATATTTCTAGGATGGTGCTATAGTTTTTTCTCAGGCCTTCTTCCCCATGAATCATATTGTCTGTCCCAGTTAAATATCTGCAAGTTCTGTCCTTTTCTTGGATTTTTTTTATAAAATTCCTCTCCTGACAGATTTAACATGCAAGCAACGTAGTCTGCCTAAAGATGGAAAAGGAGATCTGTGCTTGCCTGCCTGTCCCGTTCACGTATTATTTGGGTTGTATGTATACAGTGTGCCTAAGAAAGCATTTCATGAGAAAGCAACTTAGTGCTTGAAAACTTGGAAGATCTTGTGAAAGAGAAGTAAGTGTTCTCACTGCCTCAGGACCTGGTTGGAC
>NW_008238959.1:1501234-1531906 GCF_000691975.1 Corvus brachyrhynchos
ATGTAACAAGGCCACATGCTAAGCTCTGCTCACCAAAGAGCTAAAACAGGAGCATAATTAGATATGTTGGTCTAAATTCAGAAGTGCTGTGTAAGATGGTCATACACTTTTTAAACCTCTTCATGCTCTTGCTGCCCATGGAATCTGGTTATTGCAGCCCATCTATGCCTTCTTCCCTTTCTACAGCCACATGCCATGCTACCTGATACTTTGGAAAAGGGTAGAGCAGGACTGTTAAAAAAAACCAACTGAACATGGAATAAATCATCAGGGCCAAATTTCAAATCAATTTATGTATTATTTTTCAATCTGGACCTTTATGAGATAGTAGTTCAACAGACTTTTTCTAAGCAAGAAGAAAATAATCTTTCCTGTTAAAGCGCTCTAAATGCAATATTTCATATTGCAGGTCAAGAATATTTTTGGAGGATTTTTATCATGAGAACAATAAAGCTATGTACTGGAGTAAAAATATGTATGCTATGTAACTGCTCTGCCCAAGTCAATTTTGGCCTCAGCTGCACCTGAATATTCAAGGAAGCACCCTCAAAATTAAAAAGACAAAATTGATGTATTTCTGTTGCGATCCTCTTTTCTTTTGAGTTTCCATCTGTACTGAGTCCTCTTACTTTAATGGAACATGATCTTTGTACTTTGAATTTGTCATCCTAATATCTTAGGAAGCCAAGGTGCTCTGGGTGAAAAGTCTTTCACGTTTTCTTTGCACTTTTGTTGCTTTTAAGTTGAACATGAGCCTATTTTCTACTTTTAAGAAGCTGACCACACTCAGGCCAGAAGAAACGCTGCCTCAAAGAGATGCTGTGGTTATTAGCTTAGGAACAGTTAGCTTGTTCATCCTGACTATGCAAATTTTTAAAGGCCTGTAGGAATCTGAGTGTAATATGAGTAAGCTGTACTCTGATTTATGGCACCTTAATACAGGGATTTAGATTTTTGCATGTCTGCCATTGGGGCACCAATTTTAGTAAAGAGTTAGCAGGGGGACACAGCGTAACTTGAGCACCAAATAATTTTGCTGCCACAGATGAAGTTTAAGCCTTATAAACATGAACATTCTGTATTTAAATACAGTAAACATTCCCTCTTATGTCTGCTGTTTAACAAAAAAAACCCAAATAGGTAGCAAGTGGCATGAACCTGCTTCTTACAGAAGATAAGACAAAGAGCATTCATGCATGATTTTCTGAGGTTCATGTGTGCACTCTAGTAATAAGATAAAATATGCTATGCTGATATGAGTGCAAAACATTAAAACCCCCAGTAAGTGATCTTTGAAGTTTCTATCAAATCTTCTCTGACATTATATTTTATTTCTAGGACTCCCTTGTATTTCTTTTCTTTGTTTGTATTCAGTAAATGACACATTGAAACACAGACAGCAAGTCCGAGTTACCTATTTTGCTGCCCACATATTTATCATCCCTTCCCTCCAGTGCTTCCTACTTTGCTAAGTGGTTACCTAACAGGCTGTTTGATTGCTTGAGTGTATTTCATCTTCTCTTACTCATACAGCTTGGGTCTGATTTGAAGTAATGAGTTCTTTAAATTGATTAGCATGAAATTTTTAACTGAAAATGCATCATGTCTTTCACTGTAGTGTAAAACCGAAAGTCCGGGACAACTCTGAAACATGGGTTTGTCTTTGCAGTTGCCTGGGAGCAGTATTCTAATACAGTGTGCTTGGTTTTGCTTATGCCAATCTAAATCAGGAATAACTTGGGATAGCTCTCTAGGAAGAGAAAGCTGGAAGAGAAAATACAATTGTATTCATAAAACAGTTGGAATAGAAGTACGCAAATCAGAAAACAGCAAATGGCGGTACAGCTCCATTTCAACAAACATTATGCAATGACCTTGCATCTGTTTGTGCTTGGTTGGGCTTGGATTCTGGAAGTGCTGTAAAGCACACGCTGTGGCTCTTGTTCAGTGACACTTACTCCTCCAGTAGTATCTCAGTGGGCTATTTGGGGTGTGAGGAACCAAACAAGATGGGTAAGAATAGCATCTGCCCTTATATAAATGCCAACTGCTGCTACTTTGATTGTGTTTATCTGTATAGACAGTGTCCCCAGGCCATGTTCATCTGCTATGCTGCCAATTTCCTTTAGACACGGCCTGTCTTATCTCCTGTGAGGCAGTGTGGTACAGAGAACGTCCACAGAGCTACATCCCAGAGAACTGCTGCCCTATGTGGCATCCAAGGATGTTGTTGGTGTCTCCCTCAAGGCATGGCCTTTCCTGATTGCTTGGCAACCACAGTATCACCCTCCTGCCAGCAAAGAGAGGGTTGAGGGTGAGGAGAGGCCATTGATGGCAGCACCATGTAAACAAAGGTGTGGAAATCCTGGCCAGAATAAAGGAAGAGCAAAAAATAGCCAGAAAGTCATGGTCAAACAGCAGCAAAGAAAATCAGGTTGCTAGTTCAGCACTCTGATAACGTAGCTTCGACGCTACAAGTCTGTAGGTGTAACTAGCCTGTTGTGTTTTGCACTAGGGTTATCAGTCTCTTGTCATCCCTGCCACAAACATAATTCACACTGTGGTTTGCTCTGGAACAAACCAGCAAAGTCACTTGTTGGGGAAACCTACATGCCAGCTAGATTATCCGTGCTCAGGAATAATCCATGCTGCGCTGCACTTGTGCCAATCTGTGCCAGATCTGCTTTGGTCACCTAAACATGGCCTGGCAGAGGCTACAACCTTCCAGACTTTCTGGGAGAAGCATGTATGTTGGAAGGACCTCACTTTTGCAGTATTCTTCATATGATCTAACCATATGTGCTAATCCCATCCCAGTTTTTTTCAATTCCACTTTCTGAAGTGAGCTAGGCAGTACCATTCTTCATTCCTGTAAGGAGCTTTGGTTAGCTAAAGTGATGGGCATAGGTTAATGGCCTGGTACAGGTCTGCAAAAATCAAAAAGACCACCTTACTTCTAAGAGGATACTGTAGTCATTGAACATCAGCATCAAAAAGACTGGCTTAACTTGTATGTGCTTTTTACTGTTTTCTTCCAGTCTTGGGTGTGAGGTAGCCTTGACTAGTGGCAGTGCAGAGAGGAGGGAATTCGTTTATTCTTCGAGTGTTGCCCAGTCAAGGAAACTTGTGGGTATACAGAAAATTCTTTTCTTCTAGTACAAAAACCCAGCTAACCAAATAGCAAATCTGATTGACTTCTCTGCTCTGACAGTGGGAGGTGTGTAGAGCCAAGCATGCTTTGAGGGTTGCTTTTGTTTCATCCGTAACTTGTATCAAAGCCTGGAAGAACAGATAACATAGTTGCTGCGAGTGAGCTTGTTTGGTTATTTTTTTTGTTTTGTTGCTGGGGTTTTGTATATCTCAGACAGTTTCAGCCTTTGGGAAAGGATATTCTCATTTGGTCTGACACAAAGCACAGGATGTTGAAGGAGGCTTTCAGTAGTTAAGTGTTTGTTCTGTGTGTAATGGGTCTGGAAATAAATCACCACAGGCTGAAGTTAAGTGTTACTCATTGGTGAATAATGTTTCGGAAGTTTCTTGGTGAATATGTTTCTGTGTTTCAGAACAGCTTTATGGTGTCACTGCTTTAGCTCGTCTAAACAGTTAAGTCAATAAGATCTCACAATAGTCAGCATAAAACTTGAGATAATAGGTATGAGTTTGAATAGTTTGGTGTGATAGTAGAAGAGAACTAAAAATGGTTTCTGGAAGGGACAATTACACAGTGAGCTCTGTACAGTGAAATTTTTAGTGACATTAGCAAAAAGTTAGTTTGTAGGATCACTGGATCACTCCTTAATTTATGGGAAGCAGTATTCCTGCTCCTCCCCATAAGGAAAAAACCGTGAGCTAAATAAGAGACACCTGTATAACAAAAGGGACACATTATTAACTTGTTTAGATTTCCTTTTTGTGCTTGTTGTGCAGGTTCTGATACAGATGTACTCATTCATATTAAATTGCAACATCAGTGTCACTGTTTTAAAAGATTTGTTTTCCAGTGTAAGAATTAAACTTCAAAATTCATTTTAGATGATGAAGGATAATCAGTGTGGGTTTTTTGCCTTATTTCATATCAGATTTTTAATTTTCTTCTTGGCCCTTAAATACATTGCCCCTGAGGAAAACTAGGAGTCTAGCATATGAGTTATAGTTGTTCTGTGCTAATGCCTTCATACTTAAGCTACTTTGCTTACATGAATTCTCCACTAGGTTATGTGTTCCTTTGGGTTGTAACCTGAAGTAACAAAGAGAGAGAAAACTGTAGCTTGTTACTGACTTTTGCTTGAGATGGTAGGACAAAAAGCAGCATAAACAACCTGAACTTGTGGGAGGTAAGTCTTTCAGAGGACCAGGGAAAGTTTGACATATATGTGATAGGCAGTTTGACTTGCTGAATGATTGATTGTGCAGAACAGAAGGAAGAGGCTGTGAACATGCCAGTCCTTGTCAAGCATTGCATTTGAGAGGCAATGTATGTTATTGCAACCTTTGGTGACCCACAAGTTGGCAGAGCAGGAGAGGTATCTGCTGGCTGAGATCTGTGCAGCAGATTTCAAGTAGATTCTTGGTCTAATAGGAACTTTTAAACAAATCTGTTGGAGTTTTTTTTTTCCTGAATTAGAGTTAGAAATATGAACTCCTGTGCATGTGTTTAAAGCAAAATAAGCAAAGTGCTTTTTTTGTAAATAAAGAAACTGTCTGAATGAGAGGGTACAATGGGAGCTACCAGTCCAAGTGGAACTACAAGAAGAATAGCTGGTTTGTTGGTTTTTTTTCTTCCTTCTCTCACCACTGCTACTTTTAAGAGAAGGAAAAGGTACATTCTTCCTTTTTTCATCCTCAAATTTGATGTATTGGGTGTTTCTATGCTTTCAGAGATTTTTAAGGCATGGGTACATCCTCTGAAGGTACATTCTGAATCATGGGCCTTTTATAAGGAAACACAAGTTTTGATTTTAATTTGGTAGCTTAGTTTAAAAGATAGTTTTCTTTAGTTTTTTGGGGGAAGTTGCTTATTTGTTTATTTTCTCAGATCTTTCAGATATCTATAGGCTTTGCTGCAAATGCTTTCCAGGTGTCTTTCTAGTCTTGTCCTCTGCAATGATACAACTTGGGGATTGAAACAACTAGTGGTTTGAGCTCCAGGAAGCAAGGGAGGATCTGACATGGGATGCGAGTCTTGTAGCAGGACCTGAAATGACACCACTTCTGAAGGCAATCAGGAAGCCCTTACTAAAACTAAAGCAAGAATAAATAACAATACATCCTTCTCCTTAACCTCCCATTTTCTAACTTGGGCTGGTTGCCATTTCAGGGACAAGGAGATCCATTAAAGGGACAGAGCAGGGTACTGCAACACTGCTGGTAGCCAAGTGGCAGGTGCTTGCTTCTGCAGCCTCCCTGCAGGAGGATCAGGTTGACACCACCTGCTGCTTTAACCTCAGCACTTGGAATATCTTCTGAGGTGATTTTGTTGACACCTGTCCCACTCCTCATCTGCTGAGGCTCTCTTGTCTTCAGTCTCCTTTGGATCCCTCTCTAATAGAAGAGTGAGCTTGATAGAAGAATCACCTGTTTTCTCTAGCAGTACTTTCAAATAGAGATACACTTTCTTTGGGGCATACACCTGTGTTTAGTAAGGGTTTTGAAGGGAAGTCTGAAAATCATGTCTGTGATATGTTCAGGTGTAATAAATCTACCCAGGAGGTTGGTGGAGGTTGCTTCTGTGCTTTGGTAGGCTAAGTGAAATTATCTATAAATAAATTTGGATTTGAAGAGGTTGTTCATAAGGACAGAAAAAACAACATAGCTGCTCACTAAAAACAGCCAGTTTGTTCAGTCAGCTGTCTTTTACTTCCCTGGGCCAGCATTTGTTTACTGTTGACTACTTAGATTTAAGAGTTACGTTTTCTTAAGTACACATGTAATTTTTTAGTACTAATGTTCTCATGCTTTTGTAGAAACTGCTGTCTGATTAATTTCATTGTTATGTGTATTGGATATATAAAAGGATTTAGTTAATAACATTTTAGCTTTTTATTTCTCATATGCAGTTATACTGTAAACTCTTCTGCAGGTGTCTTTGGGGTAGTCCAGCTCTTTATCCATTAACATACTCCACAAAATAACTGCACAGGGAATTGCGGTCAGCCCCTCTTCTGTGACAGAAATGTATTCGGCAGAGAGTTATTCCATGACAAAGGAGACAGCTGTCAGTGCTGTCCTTTTCAGTATTGAGGCTCGCTGGGTCTGGTACGTAAAAGTGCAGGCATTAGAAATGCAGCGGAGGAATTGGCAGCTACCTCTAGCAGGAAGTTTTTAAGTCTTCTGTGCACTAGAATAACATGAGCTAAAATGCCTTACTCTGTGAACTGTCAACACTGTCCCTATGTGCAAAATATATAGCTTTATTCTTTACATATTTCCTTAAAATTGGTACTTTCTGTGTCCGAAACAATTTTTACAAAGCTTTCTCCTGTTGCCATTTCAGACGACACTGGCACACATCATAGCCAACAGCAGCAAAAAGAATGGCACAAGGTTTGTGACACTGTCGGCCACAAGTGCCAAGACAAATGATGTTCGAGATGTCATCAGCCAAGCCCAGAATGAAAAAAGACTCTTCAAAAGAAAAACTATCCTCTTTATTGATGAGATCCATCGTTTCAATAAATCTCAGCAGGTACTGTACTATACTGCTTTCTAAAAAAGTCTTTGTCAGCCCTACTGTAAAATTTCCCATTTTGCCTTAAGGTGATACCTTCCTTTGGGCTTTTGATTTCAGTGTTAATACTTTTAGTAGATGAATTTGGGAGAAACATAGAAATTAAATTCCTTAGCTAACTTCCAATCAACATTTAATTACTGTGATTCAATGATTTAAATAAAACACTGAGCTATACTTACAGTTCACTTATGTGCCAGTATGTATATGATATTTTTATGAAATTTTATTTCTGCAAAGTCATGTTAGTAATGTTTGCTGCACACATCTTCATTTCAGCCTCCAAATGGGGGATAGCATTCTGTATTACCTTTACAAAGGTCTGGAATGTGAATGTGCCAAAGGCGGGTATTTTAATGTTGTCCACTCTTCTGTGTGAGAAAAAATAAATTGTGGCATGGTACTTCAGGATAGAACTGCAGCCATCACTTGGGGCTTTTTTTCTTTTTCCTTTCCTAGGTATAAATTTTTTTCAGTTGTGCCATGGAAATCTTGAGTTCTCTACTAGAGGTTGCAGTTTTTAAATTGAACTGTACTGTAATCTTCCTGTAGTTTTCTGAACCATCCTATAGAATTAGGTAGGGAATTGTAGCCCTAAAGGTTGATTCAAAGCATATTTAGGAGTAGCCTCACAATTCGTTATACTTGGTAAGGCAATTTCATGATTTCTTATGTTGCCACGCAATAAACCAAAGTCACACAAACTAAAAATTTGCAGATTTCTTTACCCTATTTCTTTTCAGCTGGTAGGGTCATTCTCAGTGCAATCATTTGTTATTAAGGTGTTGGGTGCATGAAATACAATCATTTCCATATTTGTGCAGATGAACTGCTTTGTCAGTGTGGTTATTTGTCATACCAAGAGGGAACCCAAATTCTCACAAGACACAAAAAAAATGTAGCCTACTCACATGGGAAGTTTCAGGTTGTCATTGATCGAGATCAGCTTTTTCTGCTTCCCTCCCATGCTCAGGACACTTTCCTTCCTCACGTCGAGTGTGGGACGGTGACCCTGATAGGAGCAACCACAGAAAACCCTTCCTTCCAAGTCAACGCTGCTCTCCTGAGCCGATGCCGGGTGATCGTCCTGGAGAAGCTCTCGGTTGAAGCGATGGAGGCAATTCTGATGAGGGCTGTCAGGTCCTTAGGGCTTCAGGTTTTGGGCCAGGGCAACCAGCACGGCACCCCTGCGACTGGCAGCAGCAGCAAGAGCTCGGAGTGAGTACTTTATGGGCTGCAGGGTGTTAACATGCACAGCCCGAGGAGCTGACTGCCTGCCAGGGAGAGAATGAAGTAGTTGGGGGGTGGGAAGAGAAACCCTAGCCACTTCTGATAGTAAAGAAAAGATGTGGCAGCATATGGCAGGGGCGGGGGTGACAGGAGAGAGAGAATTCAAAGCATTGGCTCTCTCCATCCAAAACATAATCTCACCGTCTGCATTAGGAGAGAATATTATACTTGTATCCGTAACTCCTGACTCACCCTCTCAGGATATTTAAATCTGTTCTGCTGCTGAGGATTTGCTGTGGAAGCCTGTAGCTGGGTCTTTGTCATGTCCTAATGTGTGTTACTTCTTGCTACCGGTTGTGAAAGTATCATGTTACTGTTAAGTGCTGCATGGGATATCCCCTCTTAGTTTGGAAGTGCCTTCCAGAAGTTTGTTGTTTTCTGAGAATTTTTTTTTAGTAATACCAGGGAGGATGCTGCTGCTTCTGTTCTTTAGTTGCAGGGTAAGTCCTGTGCTAGGTTTTAGGATATCCTGTGAGGAGAGGAGGCTGTTGCTGTGAGAAGTTAATAGATTGTTTTAAGAGAGACTTTGTTTTTCTCTGCTCTTTGATGTCCAAACAGATAAATTCACATTAAACACTTGAGAAAGTTTTGGAAAAAACAGCATCCAGATTTGTCTACAAGAGGTGTTATCTGCCTTCTGAAACAGGAGGTTGGCAAATAAGAGTAATGCGTGATACTGTGGTACTCAAATGCAAGCTATTACACTTCCTTCATGTTGGTTCTTGGCTGCACTCCTAGTAATGTACAGTGCATTGACATGGTGGTGATTGACAGACTGTATGAAATAAATGAGAGGGAATCCACTTGAACTTTATCACAGAATGTAAGCACAAAGAATTGCCAGCATGAATGCTGAGGTCATGGCAGGTAAGGAAAGGTATTCTTTTTTTATTTTTAGGTTACCCTGCCTTATGGTTTACTCATTTGTAGCTTTTATGTGTTGTAGTAATGTGAATTTTAGAAGAGAAGGCACTACTGCTTGTCAGCATTAATTTAATGGCACAGCTGTGGTTGTGACTACACCCTGACTGGTTCAGACACTTTTCTTTCTGTACAGGATTAAAGTACAAGGCATAGTTTCAGCTGCAGTTGTTTGGGTTTGGGTTTCACTAGACTCTCCGTGTCTGTAACCGTCCGATAGCTATGGAAGATTTAAAGAGCATGGTGCTTCATCAAACTGAAAGAAGTCTGGCAGGCAGACTGTCAGACTTAAACAGTTTCAGAAATCTCTCCATGAGGAGAGAGGGCCACACTTCAAAGGCAGTCATGGGAGCCAAGCATTTAAAAATATAAATGGGGTTTTGAATTGAGGAAGGTTTGTTGCAGTTGTGTGTCAGGTCTTTCTTGTCTTTCATGATGCAATCTGGTTCTGGGCCACAGTTCCTACATTCTGTTGCTGATAAGTTTGGATATTTATAAGCCATCCTGTCCCTTACTGTGGTTCTGTTTTGGCTTCCTCATTAATTCCTGCTTTTTGCTTCGGTGTTCATACCATTTCTGCTTCTTCATTTCCTCTCCCCTACTCTGCAGGAGCAGCTGTCTCATCTTTTTACCCCCTTGTATCTATGAAACAGGACTGTCGTTAGATGCAGGCAGGTAACTGTTTATACTGTCCTGAGGAATAAATGGAAATCACCAATTACAATTGATTTGGTTGTTAATGGTGCTCATCTTTATTCCAGAGTGAGAAAAGGAGCTGTAAGGCAGCATGTCCCCAAATTGTGGGGTATACGCACTTTAAAAATGCTGCAGAGATCTAGCAAGAAGGCATAAGAGACATGTACATTGAATTTTGGGTTTCATTTCCCATGTGAGTCTCCCTTTCCAAGCCACAGCAGTGTAGTATGAAGTACTGCATGTGCTGCTTGGCCTCAGTTAATCAGGTGGTTTTAGTATCACATCACTTGTCTGACAGGATGACTTACTTAAAAGAGGTTTTGAAGGAGAGGACGATTCTTTGTGATCTCTCCTATTACCTTGAGGAATAAGGTGAGGGTGAATCTTCCTTGGTCTTTGCAGGCATCCCTGAGTGATTCAGTGGATTTCATCACCTGCACCCCACAAGGAAAGTGTGCTCTACCCAAATCTGTTTCCTTAAATTTTCTTGGTGGCTTTTTCTTATCTTGCTTCCACCATTGCTGCAGGTTTCTGATAAGGTTAGATCACCTGGAGTCTCTTTCACTCCACTGTGGCCTTTCCTTGCTCTAAAGCTGAAACAAGTAGCAGGGGGTGTTACCTACTTTGGTATCTTTCTATTTGTTATGTCATCATGGCTCATAAAGGTTCTTTGACAGAAATTTTTTATGTTAATTACTGGATTTATTTAGGATAAGATGTGCTTGTTGTTATATTTTCATCAGCATTACTGCTATCAAACTGTTCCTCTAAAGTCTGCAGTAAATCAAGCTGAAAGATGGAGAAACAGGAAAGGAAGAAACATACTCATGATGAAGAAAAGTAAGAAGTCAATGTTAAAGATTTTTTTATTGCTGCAATTGCTTGTGCTTTCTGCAGTTTTTGCTGGGTCAGTAATAGCACAAGCTGTTCCAGGTGTGCACTGATACATTACACTTGTACTGTGTCAGTGGTGGAAGAAACCAAATTCTTCTCTTGGCTTTTTATTTTTGTCATTCAAGTGCTGCCCTCCGAGTGGTATCTCTAATTGAAGTCAGACAGTAAACTGTATGGTTGATTAATGTGTTTGAAGTTAGATAGCACAGAAGGCACACAGCTGAGGGAAATGGAAGGAACCCCAGTTTCCTGTTGGCAAGCCCAGACATCATGCAGTTCAGCTTGTTACTGGCTGTATTACAAGTTCTGGCGCGTTTTGAATTCTCTGGTTCATAAATCACAACACTGAAGATGGAATTCCTTTGGATCTTCAGTGTTCAATACTTTTTTGAAAATTATTCCTTAATTGAAACATCCATTCAATTTCCTTGCAGGAGATGGGTTGCTGAGGTGAGAGGCAGCACTGGAAGACAATGCTGTAAGGCAGTGAGCAGTGCGTATCACACTGCAGTAGCTCAGTTGGAGAACGGTGTTTGCCTGTGAAAGTGTTGCAATCTGCCAAGGAGTGAATGTAGTGAGAGTAATTGCATTGAGAAAGTAAGAAAGTACTGATTTATATGGGAAAGAAGCAGTGGGTACTTTATCTCATGTTTTGCTCACTTATTTTTTAATCTTTGATCATACAGGTTCTCCTTGCTTGAGCTTCCTTATATTTATTCCCTGATACTATTTATGCTCTCTTGTCATTGGCTCAATTGCTGCAGTGCTGTATGGGTTTAACAGGTAGTTCATCATACATTTCGTGTTGGTTCTTGGCACAAACTGTCTGAAGGCTATGGAGATACAGAGGAGCTGGAAGAAGGATTTATTATCCTGTAGTGGTAGTTTTCCATTCCTTGAGCTAGTGTATCACCTTCAGCCTAGTGAGTGATGGATCCCAGTATGTCCCTTTTGGCTTGTTTATGTTTTTGTCTCCAAGTATCATCAGTTACAAGGTACCAACATTGGCCATTGGCATCCAGTGGGTATTCGGTGTTAATTTTGGAAGTTGAATAAAATATGGGATTGCCCATCTGCAAGAGTATCAGGAGCTTGGAAATAAGTCAGAAAGCATGGAAGTTATTCTGCCTTGCAGTTCTGATGGGTGCAGAAGTTGGGTAAAGTGGGAGGGAGTAGGGCACTTGAGGTTCTGAAGACAGAATGGGTTTAAAAATGTAAAATACAGCAAGTGGTTTTTGGAAGCCAAGATGCTGAAATAATTGCCATCCTGATTTTGAAATTACATTCCTGCCTGGTAAAGTTAAATCATCAGAAAATGGAGTTTAAGGTTTTAATTGCTCAGAAAAAAAATCTGAATTCAGTTATTCTGAGTATAACATTTTATTATTTTGAAATACTGAGTGTGCATGGAGCTGAGATTATGCAACAGGGAAGCATTACGTTACTTCCAATCAGTGATTCTCATCAATGTGCTGTGCAAACTGCTTGTATGTGGAAGTTTTCTCCATTTATTCTTGTTCTTTATCACATCCTGCATGTCATCCTACTGTATGCATGGAGTGGATCAGCCCAATACATAATGCATTATTTGGATTGGAATTGCCATTATGGTTATGTTGCAACTGAAATTACACCATGGAAAGGGACAAGGCCATTTGCTTGTAACCAGATTTTTCATACATTCTTGTGAATATTTGTTTCAATTTCTGTAATATAAATTGGTTATGTTGAGCCAACAGGGCATTTAGAGTTCTGTAGTGAAACTGAAGAGACAGGAATACAACTGAGCTTTAAATTAGCAGATAAATGGCAAAAGTGCTCTGAGGCCTCAACTTTCTTTGGGACAGATTGTACTTAGTTTCTTCTGAGGCAGTACCTGCCTTTTAGTGCTCTCGATGCTTCCCCTCCACTTGCAGTCACTGCCTGCAGTTGTGGTATCAGTGTGAGGAGGTCTCAAGCACAGGGAGCCCTGACATTGCCTTTTTGTACGCCACTGGTAGTAATAGTAACATATCTTTTGGTAGACGAAGTGCAGGGCTGTTGCGAAGCATTAATTATTTGTTGCACAAGAGCTTCATAAGAAATGACCTCTCACACCAAGCTCTATGTGCTAATCCCTACTGATACCTCTCACTCTTGATTTACAGTCCAGCTACTAGAAGTGGCTCAGTTAGGGCCATTACTTAGTGCCATGTTTTAACTCCATTAGCTGCTGTCTCTGAATCAGATCAGTTACACCCTCTGCCTGACAACATCTTAGATGCTACCTTGTCTACATAACTAAGGTTTGAGGGTTAAATCCTCAACAGGGTGCCTGTGAAACCTGCAGAGGTGAACTGGTTTGGATGTGCCCTAACAGTGGGGACTACAGCCCCGCAGGTGAAAACCTCGAGACAAAACTTGAGGACTTTGTTGTTCTCACAGATTTTTCATGGACCCACTAGAAGATCTCAGGGGATCCTGCTGCTGCATTTCTCAGGTCTTCCCATCTTCTTAGAATCACTGGATATTCTGAGCTGGAAGGGACCCACAAGGATCATCAAGTCCAACTCTTAAGTGAGTGTCCCATACAGGGATTGAACCCCGAACCTTGATGTTATCAGCACCATGCTCCAAGCAAGTGAGCTAATCTCAGTCACTTGTTCCTTTAGACTGTGAGTTCACTGGAATTTGGCCTTTTTCATGTGTGTCTTGGGGTGACTTTATGATGCGTATCCCCCTATTGCCTGCTCTGTGCCCAGACATGAATCCTGTGCCTCTCTGTGCCTTTAAAGCTAGCTAAGGGAGAGGGGGGAGAGCTGGTGGAATTCCTTTGGCACTGTGTTCAAAACACAGGTAAGCTCACTGGTTTCTTCTGCCCAGCTGCTCTGCTTCTGCAGCAGGGAAGAGAGTTACATTCCTTTTGCTTTTAGCTAGCTTCTCATTCATTAGCTGAGGAAAGAGGTTTTCGTGTGACTTTGGTTTCTTCTTCTTCTCTTCTGGACTGTTCAGAATGCCAGACCATCAGAACCTCACTGGGAGGCCTTTCCTGCTTAGTTTCACTATTGTCTACAGCCATACCACCCTGAACGCCAGATCTCGTCTGATGTCAGAAGCTAAGCAGTATCAGGCCTGGTTAGTACTTGGATGAGAGACTGCTTGGGAATACCAGGGCCCGGAGTGGCCCATGCTGAGCTCCAGCTCCGGAGAGGAGAAAGCCACACTCACAAAGGACTCTGAAATCTACCCAGGTTCTCTCCACTGTGAGAGGTTTTTATTATTTAGCATTATTCTTTTCCCATGCCTGTGTGCACTGTGCTTGTTAAATAAATATTTTTTTTTTCCTTTTTCACTTTCCTCCGAGGAATTTTCTTTCTGTCTTTGGAGGGGATGTTCCTCCCAGAGTGTTTCCCTTAATTTGTCTCAAACCAGGACAATGTGTTCGTATAGTTCTGGCACACGTAGAGCAGTAGATGGCAAGAAGAGTGATGGGCATGTATTGGGATACAGTTACTTTCTAGTAAAATTTTTTTTTGTACCGCAGTGACTAAGTTGTAATACTAAAAAAAGTAGGACTCTTCTGTTTTACATTGTAAACAATCCTTTCTGTTGTTGCTCTTTAAAGAACTGATAGCACCTCCTGCTGGAGTTAGTAGTTAGTTCAAAACCTTACACTAATTACTTTATAACTCACTATATTCTCTCACCTGCATTTGGATAGCTTCCTACCTTTCCACTGTTCTTCCACCGAGGAATATGAAGTGCTAGCAGTGAAATGCTGATGGAGTAAAACCTTGTAAAGTTCAGCTGTCTGTGTCAGTATTGGGCTCTGGCAAAAACCTAACCCTAATTTTTGTTGAATTTAATGAGGTGAGGAAAAATAAGGGGGTTAAATAGGTGAGAGCTCCTGCCCTATATTTTTCACATGCAGTTGTATTGAGCAGGCTTGGAGCAGCAGGAAGAGGGTCAGCCCCTGGCTCTGCAGGATGAGTTAAGACAAATTTAAACCCAGGTGTGTCTCAAGAAACTTTGTAAAGAAACGTCATCTCCAGCAGGATAAGCAAGGAGAGGGGTGTGATAGGGGCTAAGGGTGTGTGGTTATTCTGTTGCAGATTTCCAGTGTACATAGAGGAGAAAGCTCTGAACACACTTGCCTATCTTTGTGACGGGGATGCCAGGACTGGGCTGAACGGGCTCCAGCTGGCAGTTCAGGCCAGAGTAGCAGCGGGAAGGACCACTCCTTTGAGCGCTACCGAACGTGGTGCTGCAGATGGCATTCTGGTAACAGAAGAGCATATAAAGGAGGGGCTGCAGCGGTCTCACATCCTGTATGACCGAGCAGGTGAGTAACTGATGCAGTTTCTGAGATGCAGTGTTCTCAAGATGTGATAGCCTTTCTAATTTCTCTTTCTTCTCCCCTTTTCCTACCAGCTGCTCTACTGAAACAGTGATTGTACTAAAGTTTGTCTTAGAAGTTACTTTTCCTCTACAATGTAGTTCAGCCAGAAATTCCTTCTAAACAGTGTTTCCTCTTAGCAACTATGAAGTGTAGATTAGCTGAAAGACCTGTTTGCTGTCCTGAAAACAGTTGCATGGTGAAATTATTTGTTATTTAAGGTTATATAGTCTTCTATGAGGGTTTCAGTGTAAAGAGGCAGAAGAATTTGATGAGGACATATTTCTTGGAGGGTTGGATATCTTCCATTACACTTCTACTCCTTTGAAAGTCTTGGAAGTGCTCACATTCACAGCAGTATGTTATGTCAAAACCTGGGCAGTTTGCTTTATTTTTAGAGTTGCTTTTTAAGGTAATGAATGCTGTAGCTTGCCTAGGGCAGGCCACATAAATCTAATTTCATTTAAGGCTTCCTAGTGTTATAACTACTCTTGCTAAATTTGTGACTTTGCAATCTTAGGCATCACAGTAGTTGGCCACTAAACCATTTTATGTTAGAGGTTTAAAAATCAGTAGTGTCAGAGATTAGGTGAATCCCCTTGAATGCATATGCTAGTTCTTCAGCAATACTTGAATGACTGTGCACAACAGTGTGAAATGATTATGCCAAGCAGTATGTGAAGAACTGATTTATTTTCTCTCTCTTTTTTGGCCACTGTTTCTGATAGGCACCATTAACTGCCACTGTTCAAAACCTGTGATGAGATGTTTCTTGAGGTTGGTTGTAACATATGCCCGATTGGAGCCTTCTTGCTACAAAGAAGTAATGATGACTCACTGTCAGGAAAAAGGCAGCTGGGCAGATACTGATCTAATGGCAGCTGAGAAGTCAAGGGTAGGCAGGGGAAGGGAAAAGAAAACTTTCATGGGGTCTGTGGCAGGAAGAGGTCATGATTAGAAAGAAGCGGAAAATCTGACCCGTTCCCTGGTGCGAGTCTCCTGCACTGCGTAGGTCCCTTGTGTGTTTGCTGTCGCCTTGTGGCCGCTGTCACACAGAACTCTTGGCTGTGTCCATTGCTCCCAGCCCTCCTACACCTTCTTGCTCTGGTAGAGATGGCACAGACTGCCTCTTCCTGAGGCTTGCATCAAGTCTGGGTAGCGTGTGTCAGGCCCTTCTCTGTTGCAGAAATCCTTGTTGTGGTTTCTTGTGGGTTTTTTTGGTCAGAGATTTTCAGAGTGGTGAGAGCAGTGAAAACTGTGTTTTTCTGGATTGTATAAATGCCAAAGAGCCTGATACAGATATTGTCACAGTAGCAACAGTTGCCCAAGTACATGCCTTTACAGAATTTCTCTCTTCTGTGGAATAGTCTGTGTTGACCACTGACTGTTGACTCCAGGTTGACCACTTTTGTCCATAGTAGAGATAGCTGTTTGTCCTTTTAATGACAAAGGACTTCCAGCTAGCAGCTACTGTATATACAAAGATTTGGTTTTTTGGTAGCATGTTCTGGCTCATACATTTTGAATCACAGCTGTGGTGATGAGATCTACAATCCTCTAAAATAAAATGCTTCAGCCTCATAAAGCAGAGGGTCTAATCATGATAGCAGCAACATACATTTGAGTGTAGCGTGTTCATGTAGAAAGCACCAAATAATTGATTCGTGTTCAGAGCTGTGAAAACATGAAATTTTTATTATACATAATTTTTTTTGTTCCCTTCTGCAAAATTTGCCAAATAGATGTAGTTGGGCATTCTCTTCTCTACTTTCATCAAGTAATCTAGGAAAGAAATCATTCTTCGTCCAGTTGTTAGGCTGTTGTTCTGATTTATGTGCAGACATATAAGGAAAAGGTCTTTGTGCAGATAGTTTATGCATTTTAGCTGGAAGGACAAAGAAACAAGTTTAATCAAATTTCACTTCCAGCAGCCACCTGCAGCCCTTGCAGTGTGAGAGGAAACAAAAATTATTCAGTCATATTTTATCTTTTAATTGCCGTTGTTAAAATTTTGATCCTTTTAGAAAATTATATAGCAACCAAATTCATTAAAGTTTACCTGCAGATGGACAGTGACTAGATCTTTTAAATAGAGTTGTATTGTTGCCCCTTCTTTTTACATATTGTATCACTCTGCTAACACTGATTTAAAAAGATAAATGTCAGTAGTTTCACTCTCTGTTTGGTAATATCAGCTATGATAAAGACTGGGAATGTGTTGAGCTGAATTTAATTTATTCCACAATCCGGAACACAGTTTTTCCTTTAAAAAATACTCTGGAGGAGAAAAGAGAAGGTGTTTCACAGCCCAGGGCTTGCTCTTGGGGCAGAGCTTAGAGCCACGTGGGCAGGGCTAAGTTGCTATTCCATACCGTGCACATCATTGCTGGGGTAGGGGAATGGCTTATTTGGAGTTGATTTCCCAGCTGGTGTTAAACCACCACATCCACACCATAATGTTTTTTTCCAGCTCAGTTTTGTTCTGCTGGATCAGAACAAGAAATCTTTTTATCCATGCTGTTGCTCTAGTCTTACTTCCAAGGCTGTCTTCCGTCCTTTATCAATGAGCAGTTGATGTTTACTTTTGGCTAAGAGAAAAAATAATGTGAGATGGGGACTGTGATTTTATTTTTGTCTGCTACCTTGTGAACAGGGATTGTTTAAGAAGCCCAAATGTTAATTATGGTCAGTGAACAAGACCTTTTCCCTGCCTTCTACCAATATGACTTTAGATAAATCGGCATCTTAAACTAGCCTGAAAACTCCTCATGAGCACATAAAGCAATCTGTGGACATATATCAGCAAGATTTATGCATCTGTTTATGTTAGGCCCTAGAAAGCCCTCTCTTCCACAAAGCCTCTTGTGTAGTATCTTGTTTCAGAAAGGTATTTGCCTTTGTGGGAACTGCATAGAGAAAATGTATTTTGATTCCAAAAGCTCTTCATAGTTTTGATTTCAAGAGGCATCGCTGATACAGAACAGCGGAGATAGATAAGCTGGTATGTCTCCATCTCTCAACTGAATTGATAAGGCCAAAATCTATATGTTGGCTAACTAGCCTGAGAGAGCTAATAAATAAAGATCTACTAAAAGTTCTAATTTTTTTTTTAAACTGCTTCTGGTATCTCAGGCTATCTATAAACTGTATTTTTTAGACAGAAATGTGAGACCTGTCTCCACTGCACATCACTGTATTTTGCTTTTAATTGAAGCTGCAAGTCTGATGTGTAAGTATTGTCACTGTGGCTCTGTCACCAACATCGGCTTTGTAAGGAAGGAAGTAAAAGGAGAAAGCTAATTCCCTCTTCAGCCTGAAGTCTGAAATTCCCTGCAGATGTATATATCTAGACCCAACCTATCTGCTGGATTCCTTCTGCCTCTCCAGCTGGTATTCCTACGTATGACACTTTACAGTAGCCCAAACAGCATATAAAAGCCTCCAGCAGAAAAATCTGGGTGAGTGCAACCTCTCGAGATATGTAAAGGCCAACTTCCTTACTTTTAAGAGACCAAGAGACGCCTCCTGCAAGAGGATGACGCGAGTTCAGCTGCTTGAGTTTATTGCTACTGACTTAAGTGTAATGATGGAGCATGGACATGCTGTTTGTGTTGGCTCGAGTGAGGGCTGCATACCAGGGCTCTTTGTGTGGAGTCCTAGCAAAAATAGCTGTCTGACTGCCTGTGCTCGCCGGCAGCTTGTCGAATTCCCCACAGAATCACACTCCAGCAGGAGAGAGATGGGGGAAATGGACTGGGAGGTGGAGGTCTTGCTGGTTACAAAAGGAGCAACTGCAGCAGCATGGCGATTTTGGTTCTCAAGCTCACGCATGCAGCCCTTTTATTTTTCAGGGCCTACAAGTGACTGGTGTGTTCTGATATGGCCCTCAGGCTGTAAATCCTTTTATCCTTAGGAAGAAGAGGAATATTAACAGATGGCTGTGCATGCAGCCAGTTGCCTTTAAAATACGTACTTAGCTGTGAGCCAAGGAATGCCAGACACTTGAAAAAATAAAAAAGGCAGATAACATGGAAAGTTTAACAACGATATTGCAGCAAAGTACTCTTACAAGTTTGATTAAAAGACATGCATAACAATCAAAACCAGCTGCATGGAGGAAAATTGTAAGCAGGGAAGGGTCTCATTCAATGTTTTAAGTGTAGCCCTAGAAGATCTGTAGAATAGCTTTGTTTCTCCTTGGAGTCCATATCTAATCGTATATTAAACTTTAATGTTAAAAAAAAATTTCCTTGTAATTCTTTCAGTCTTCCCACTTTTTATTTAGTAGTCTGGCATTTCAAGTATTGTTGTAGTAGTGCAGGTGTCCACAGTTGAACTATTATTAGGGGTTTGCCAGGGTTGTGCACTGCAATTCTGTTGTCTCCAAATTGTATAATGTTCCATTGTATATCCACAGCATTTCCTTTTTTCTCACCTCTATATAGCACATCAAACTCGTGTTTTACTGCACACTTTATTTTCAAGTTTTAGATGATGTGAAATTTCTTTTTTCTAAAATATCACTACTATATAGCACTGAATTTCTCTGATTCTTGTGTTGTCTTCTCAGAGCTCTGTGTGTGTCCAAAACCAATGGTCAGTTGTTTGTTTGTGCTCATACTTTACCCTTTGGCAATTAGGAGCTATTTATGTAGAATTTTCTTCCTAACTGCTTAAAATATCTGGGGTTTTCTTTGTTTTTTTCTTTTGAAGGGAAGGTCGTTAGGGTACAAAACCCAAAGTGCTTGCCTTGCAATGTTTTAAAAAAAAAACCACTTCCTTTTCGTCAGCAGTTGCTCTGTTTTGCTTATGTAGTTAGGGAATGATCCACATGGGAAACCATGAAAGCACTGAAAACATTAATGGGTGCTGCAACCACATATACATAATAAGAACTTGGAAAAGCAGCTTCTGTTTACTGACGTCATCTAGTGAAATACCTTCTGTTCCCTGTCATGCATTTCACTTAATTTCCTCCTAACAGCTTTACGTATCGCTTCTCCCCCATCCTAAACAGGAGAAGAACATTACAACTGCATCTCTGCCCTGCACAAGTCTATGAGAGGCTCCGATGAAAACGCCTCCCTTTACTGGCTTGCTCGAATGCTTGAGGGCGGTGAGGATCCTCTCTATGTGGCAAGGAGGCTGGTGAGGTTTGCAAGTGAAGATATAGGTCAGTATTAGTATTTCACATTGGAATATCACACTTAATGAAGATCTGCCAGGCTTCTCTGGTTTCTAAAATTTGGCTTTTGAAAAAAGAAGAAAACCCTAAACAGTTGTATGCAAAATAGGTACAAAATACTGAAATGCTCCACATGCAACAAAAACTTTGTGTATGCAGGCAGAGACATGTGGTATCATTGTGATGATCGCCTATTTCAGGAGAGACAAATGTTTTTGAGGTCAGGTTTGGTGTGTATTAATATCAATTCTTTTCAGCCCTGCTGGCTGTAAGTCACCAGTAAACTTGTGCCACAGGGAGTATGTGTTTCAGGGATGTCTGATTTTCTTATGTGTCTGGCACGTGAATGCCTACCCTGAGCTGCAAACCTCAGGTTTGATAGCTGGCCCCCTAGTTGTAAGGCATCTTGATTGACTTATCCAAAGTAGCAGATCCAGCAACACCTTTAGCTCATATGTGATGCGTGAAGAGTTAGGAGGTCTGGGGAAGCTGTGTCTGTATAGCAATATTTCCCCATTTCTTTATCAATTTCAAAAAGTAGGAAAATCATATGTGGTCAGCTACTGCTCAGGCTGCCACTGTGTGGCAGCAGATTCAATCTGTAAATCATATCCATGACTTAGACCTTTTTTTATTTTCTGGGGAGGAGGAGTACAGAAGAAGAAAATCTTGGAGGGGTTGCATCGTATGTATGGTGTGGTACTGTACCAGAAATTCCAATATCTGAGGAAGCAACTCTGAAATGTGCATGGATACCTTACAGGAGAGGAAAAAATAAAATTTTTTAAAAAATAAAAGAGAGACATTAAGTGAAGTAAATTGACTTTAGCCTGCTTTTATCTGGTCCCTTTCTGTAGGACTGGCAGATCCTCTGGCTTTAACGCAAGCTGTTGCTGCTTATCAAGGCTGTCACTTCATTGGAATGCCAGAATGTGAGGTAAAGGCTTCATTAATTCACTGATTTGAAAGTTCTGCAATCTGTAAAACCTATCTGTAACTATAAAAAGAAGCAGATTGCAAGGACAGGGCAGACTTAGTTACTTGTTCATTCTGCATGCCCTATCTTTGACAAGAGAACATTGTAGCTCTTAAAACAGATGCTGTAGTTTAAAATAAAAGTTGCTGCGTATTTATTGTTAAAATGTGATATGTGAACACATATCATTTTTCTCTATCCATTTTTTCTATTATAAATAAAGTAGCTATTATTTTCTAGTAGTGAAAACCATGAAGTTGTGTTGTTGTTAAATAATAGTATTCATATTATAGTAGCAGGCAGAGATCAGTTTGAAAACATAGTCCCTGCCATGTTATACAAACAGCCTGATTAGCAGACCTTTTCCCAAAGAGTTTAAAAGAAGTCATTTAACATTTTCCCTGTGCTTGTTTGCAGGTGATTCTAGCACAGTGTGTAGTGTACTTTGCCAGAGCCCCAAAGTCTATAGAGGTGTACAGGGCATATGGCAATGTCAAGGAATGCTTGAGGATGCACACAGGACCACTGCCCCCTGTTCCTCTGCACCTGAGAAACGCCCCAACAAGGCTCATGAAGAACTTGGGCTATGGAAAAGGCTACAAATACAACCCCATGTACAAGGAACCTGTGGAGCAGGACTATCTACCAGAAGAGTTGAAAGGAACAGACTTCTTCAAGGAACGAAAATCGTGACCACTGCGCTTGGAATGGATTTGATTTTATGACTCGTACATTTCTGCTGGGGTAAAAATTTCCCTTACAGTGTCAGCTGCCTGTTACTGTGGTTGAAAGGATTAAGCCACGGAGCCTTCCAGATACTTTTTTCTCCTGGTTTTATTGCTGCTGTTCTGAAGGTATTTTGTAAAGAATTGCAGTTAGGCAGTGTAGAAATGCAAAAATAAGCTTCATCCATATAGTGCTGTCACTGGTTCACGTGAAACAGAGAGAAAACAAGAGACTTGTATTTCTGGCTCTTGCTGTGAGACAAGAAATATTATTGTGCTGCTTTTTAAAATCAGTTTCTATTTCAGATTTTGAGAATGTTATTTTCCAGAAAAACAGTAAATTGTACCCGCTCTGCTAAAATACTGTAAACAAAATATAATTACAGAGTAATTTCTGCTCTTATGATGTTCTAGAGACCAATTTTGTACAACAGTTATTAAACCAATAAAGCTGTTAAAAATAATGTCTGTGCATTTGTTTAAATACTCCTATGACAGCAGTGTGGTTTTGAAAGTTTGATATCCCTTTAATTTTATTATCCCTACTTCCCAGAGCAAGTTTAATTCATTTTGTAAGTAGAATAGTCATGAAAATGGCCACTGGAGCGATACCGAGCTCTTTTCACCTCTCTCCAGCTATGATAGGACCCAGCCCTGTCTGGAACACCCCAGTTGCAGGTGGGTATTCCTTGACAGCAGAGGTATTTGGTGCTGTGTGGGGCTTAGATCAGAGGAGCTGCCACAGCTGCACATGTGGAGCTCATTGAGAGCAATGTTCACAAGCCAGGAGGTCTCTGGGCTGAGGATGCAGTGCCAAGTCCAGAAGCCAACTTTATTCAGCTTATTGCTCTTAATTTCCAAGACAGATTGCTGATCCTTGGCCTTGATCAAAAGTGTTGGATATACAGCCTCCAAAACTTTGTGATTTGTATCAGAGATTAATTTTGTTGTGAGACTCCCTTCATATGAAGTTCTGCATGATGTAGGACTCCAGCCAAAAATCATGGTGTAACTGAAATGTTTCAGAAATCAAACCTTTTGCATGATTGTGTACTGTTAGAGGGTTTGAGTCATGTTCTTTTAAACATTTCTATGTTCTCCTACCTCAAGTATAGTTTTTGAATGCTTTGAGCAAAGTGTTCTTCTAAAGACGAGCAAGTATTTCCGCAAGCTTCATTTATGTAAATTTGCATGCTTTTCTTTTTAACACAATTCACTTTTTTGTTGTGATTTGGTTGGAACTTTCTTGTTGCATGAATTAAGGGGGTAATTAATTAGATTAGTATTTTTATCCTGATGGTCCTCTGAAATGCATTTGGAGGAATAAGGCAAGGTGTGGTCTTTTCCAGTGCTGGAGTAAATCTGAGCAGCATGTGCTCACCTTCAGAGGGCAGCACAGGTTGGCAGAGGGTTCAGAGGTGGTGTTTCATTCCTCAGCCTCTGATGGAGGCAAAAAGATCATGGCCCTCAGGTCAGATCCATCAGACAGTGCTGTCTAATGGGCTACCAAAATATTGTAACAACAAGTAAATATTTCAAAGCCATTGTGCCTCATGGCTGTTCTCCAAGCAAAGTGTTATTTACCTTTTCCCTTCCTCCTTGTGGTAATTAGCAGCACTGGAGAGTGGCTGCTTCCTGCTCTCTCCCTGCTGCTGATGTGCATCTCTTTTATATTCCCTTAAAGAGGGTCATCTCCTCTGAAGAACTCCATGCTCCATTAAAAATCCATCAGGACCAGATGCACTCACAGATGGACATTTCACCCCGCACCATCTCCCATCCCTCCAAAATAGACCTAAGGCAAAAACATCCATTTCCTCTCAGGAAGGTGTATACAGTCTCCACATAGGATTGGCAATGCTGCTTTCAACAAGCAGAAGCCAATCTCTTAGTGAAACTGCTTCAAAAGCACAAGTTGAAAGAATGAAATTAAAAATCACAAAGCACGTTTCTTTGTTTTCTGGCTTTTGACTACCTGGGGTTTACCCTGAGAAGCTCACTGAAGGGCAAAAATGGTTATGAGTTGCATGCTGATATAGTGGTGTATTTATTTACCTTCGGAGTGTAGAGCTGTAAGGTAATACCAGATATTGCAGTGTCACTGGAAAATTTGGGATGAGATTTGTATCCCATCAGGTCACAGTTGCTTCTGCTGTAAGAAACACCATCAAAATCCACTATGCCTCAATCTCTTTTTCTCTTACATAAGTTGGCCCACTAAGAAACAGTGTAGATGATGAGAAAGGCCATGCCATAAACATTCCATGTTGGAGTATTCAATACTTTGAGAAGCAAATTGTACTGTATGTTGCTTCTCCCAGTAGTAACATGCCCATGTCAAAGATACGGATAGCCACAACAGAAATATCAGTTAAATAATGCCCCAAATGAGTTCCACTGCAGGGGTCTTTTAGAAAATTACCTAATGAATATTGTTTCCATCATTTAGCTTGTTTGACTCTCACAGATAAAAATTTGGATGATAGAGCTGGCAAGGAGTTGTCTGGGCTTTTATACTAAATATTTATGTGAAATCATTACTTGTATTTTGTTTTTCTTGTCTTGTTTTCCATGCACAAAGAGTTTAAACCTTCAGTTTAACCTCTGGACTGCATTTTTTTCCCTTCCTGTGAGCATTTTCTCTCATGTTGAGAGAAAAGCCCTTAGCCAAAATGATTGCCTAGCATTTTCCATTAAATGACTTAAAAATGAAAGTGTTTATGCAAGCTGATTGAATTCCTGTCTATCCTGAAGATACATTTTCTGGCTGCTGTGGCAAGTTCATTATCTGAATTGCCAGCAGCCACTCTGCATGTTCGGCATGTTTCCAGACAGGCTGTGCTCTCCAGGATTTTGGCTGTGGTTTTTGTCTTTTATTGTTACTAGGTAGTCTGGGATTGCATAGGCCTCTTAATGAATATGGCTAACAACATGCATTTAGATGGTCCATGAGATAATATGACAGAGCTAGTGGTTCACTATGGTTAAAAAAAAACAAACCCACCAAACAGAAACAAAACAAACCTGAAACAACCAAAATAAAATCAACCAACCAAACAAATAAATGAAAAAATCCAAACCAAAAGCACAGTTCTGATTCCAATTGTACCTTTTTATCTCAATAGGTGCAAGGCAACTGGACTGGTCTTATTTCTGTAATAAACCATAATGAACCATATGAAATCAAGACAAACATCCATCTCCAAGACTTGATCAGGTTTATATACTTTACCAGGATTTTGGTCATATGTAGACACATACCAACATTTAACAGCAAAAGTATAACTAACATGGTCTTAGTTAACTCATCTAGGTTTATCTCTAGTATAAGGTGACGTAAAACCCAGAGATAACTATCCTCCTTATCCCCTCTATGGTATGTACTTGTTAGGATGAGCAATTTCAACTGCATGAATCAGACGAAAAGCAGACAGTTGGTGGTGGGTGGTGGTGGTGGTTTTTCTGTTTAAATTACCAAAACCAAAGGGCTTTCCTGAGAAGTGTGTTGGCAGCAGTACAAAGTTTAGATTACTCATCACAGCACAGTGAGCAAATATCTCTGAGTTTTGTCTTGTTGTAAAGCCTGGTCTGCTTAGGAGAGTCCAAAACTGAGAAGGAAATCCAGCTACTGCTATCCCCTGTTCCTCTGGAAGAAACTTGCATGCTGTCTACTCAAACCAGCAGCCTGTTGCAAATTAGTTTTGAACAGAGTACTCAAGTACTCAAAGTGCTCAAGAAGTTAGCATTTCCCTCCTAGGAAGTTTAACTGCAGTCAGGCTGACTTTTTAATGTTGCATTCCTCAGGGTTAACATAAACCAAAAATTTTGTAAGCAGTATTTTTTAATGCGGTGGGTGTGGACTTATGACTGCTACCTAGCTAAGACTAAGGGTAAGCTCCTGATTTTGTGTTGAGACTTGTGATGTGACATACTCTCATCTTGTGTATCTTTAACACATTAAAATTACATTTTCTACCTTTTTCCTCAGTTAGAGCATCTTGTACTCAAAATTACCCTGCTTTGAACTCAGCGAGGCCTGTGTTCATTCAGTAGTTCTACAAACAAAATCCTTCTCACAAGGTCATTGAAGCAGCATATTATTATTTAGAAATGTGAATACAGATGGCGTGCCAGTTTTCTCTGCTGGAGTCAGCCCTCATCAGTCATTTGTTCTGACAAGAGCACAGGAAAAAAACAAGGAGTACTAAGGAAAAACACAACCATGTTATTGTGGACATAAAATATGGCAGGGGAATATTGGCCAGTAAGCTTGCTGGGTTTTTTTAAATTGTTGGATGTGAAGCTGATTTTATTGAGATTTTTATTGCCGAGACTTTATTTTGTGCACCCTGTCTGTAGAAAACCAAACTTATCTCAATGTAATGGTTCAGATACCAACACAATAAATACAGAGAGACATCAGTCTCCTCATAAAGCTACGCTGATTTGTACAATTATGCAAGGTTTTATCTTTCTTCTGATTTCCTGGTAATTACTGCTCTAACAGCCTTCAGTCATGTATCCTGCATGCATTGACTGAGTTTGTGCCAATAAAGATAAGGATGTAATTAAAATGGAGTTTTTGAGCCTTGCTTTGGCAAACCCTGTCTGTGGCAGCAGCACCTTTTTTTGCTAAAATGCTGAAGACAAGGCCCAGAAACCCAGAACTAACCCAACATCAAAGTGTTCCAAATTTTTACATGGGTTTTTTGCTAGTACTTTTTGTTTGCAAGGTACTGGGTTTTCAGTGTCATGTTTTTGAAGGGGTGCATTCACATCTGCAGGCTGCAATACGCTCTCTCTCCTTTGCAAGCCTTCCAGACCCTTTGCAACTGGGCATTGCAGACCAAATGCTTGTGCCATTTCGTAAATCTGTGACTGCCCCTGTTCCCTGTGGGGGCGAGCAGCTCGGCTCACACTTCCAGGGGAAGCTGCTGGTTCATGCAATCATCTCTTCTGTTGAGCAATTTGGTTTTCAGTATTTTCACCTACTCTGAACAACTTCAGACAGCTGGTCGCACCTGCTGCACCAGTGGTTTTCTTTGGATCTGCTCTTCAGACTGTTATTTTGGTACTCTGAAATACTAAACTGCATGCAAAAAATCATTTGGAACAAAAGTTTAAGTAGAAGACTTTTATTTCTTGCTTAAAGACAAGATTAAAATACAGTTTGCAATTATATAAATTATTGTGTCCCACTCTGAGCTGAGGTTGTACACGTAAATGTTACAGTACCCAAGATAACAAGCAAATAACCTCCAAAAATAAACACAGAACACAACAGTATGTAATTACACTGGCTCCCAGGAATAAGGCTGTGGTACAGTACCAGAGATTTGAGCATAAAGAGGCAGTAGAAGTCAGCTCAGTAAATGTAGAATCCTTGTAAATAAAGAAGCACATCAGATAGTTCTTGCAGATCACGCCCAGTCATCCTCTGGGAAGCTAAAATATCTTTTGGGAATGATATAGCTTCTGGTCAGAATCTAATGTCATATTGACAGTTTCTGAACTTTTGAAAAGGCACCCAAAACCTCTAATCCCTGAAAAATGTTCATGTTTTCAGTAACTAGAATGGCACCAGTCTAAATTTTAAAAATCCTCTTTAAACATCTCACCTAAAGTTCTTACTTATTTTTTCCCTTTTCATTCAAAAGCTGTGTTGCAAGTTTTCTGGCTACTAACTTCAAGGGGTTACTTTTGTTTAAATAGCTTAATCCTTTCTCTATTAATAGATGTCTCTAAACAAATGTTATCTGACCTTCTATTTCACGACAGAACTGGGTAAACTCAGCTGTTCAAGACATGCCTTTTTGTGCCTAGAATGATTTTATTACAGTATTTTTGTAAAGCAAGATTTTAGGAGAGGAATAGTTTTGTAAGAACAACCTAGTATATGTGCATAAGGAGTGCCTGGATTATTAAGGAGTGACTGGTATCGCAACAGGGAGCTGTCAACACAGAATAACCCATGTGAGGATGCATAAAGGGTGATCCTGTGCTTTAAGAGACATGCATTTCTTCCAAGAAAATTTATTTCTGCTCCAATATTTCTTCTGCCTACAGTCAATATTTTCCTTGTTTAATTAAAAATTATGTCAATCTCAAGAAAAAAAAAATAAATTACTCCTCCATTTCGCCAGGGTTGTTTTAATGGGAAAGGCAGAATCTCAGTCAAGTTACTAGGAACCCATGACAGGAGGATTAACTCAATCAGGAACAAAGCTTTCATTACCAATGCTGCAAATGCTAAGTTTTCTTTTATGGGGAAGCATATCTGCCCAAGAAAAGTATGTTTTGTGTTGGGTTGTGGCGAATAAAGAAAAGGAAAGGATGGTCAGCGTTGAAATCCTCTTCTATGACCATGCAGAGCATAGCAATGCCAGCAGTGGCAGCTGCAGCTTCTGTACCTTCCTCGTTCACTTCCACAAAAGCCTTGTGGACAACTTCAGAGAGGAAGAGGTCACGTGCCCCTGACATTCCTGACAAGTCAGCCTTGCCACTGTCAAATACATCCAGCAAGCCCATAGCAGCTAAATCTGATTTAAGGTCATAGCTTTCTTCCAGCTTAAACTTTGGCAAACGCACATGAACGTCAGCGGAATACAGATGCTCTGGACGTGTCCATTCCTGGAGCTTCTCTGAGGTAAGCTGCTTTTCCATCTAGAATTCAAAGGACAGAGATCATGACTTATCACCAGTGTAGTATTTCATTTTCAGTAACATTTATGAGGTTTTATTTATAGAACACTATTTTAAAATGGTAAAGCAGCTATACAAAAGTGAACTTACCCGTATCTTTGATAGCTAAATAGAGATCAAAAAAATACTATTAAAATTAAGTGGAGTCAGTGCAGTTTTTACTTTACAAAGTAATGCAAAATAATACTTTACAAAGACATTTCCTTCTTGCTGCAGTGTACAGAAGGGAAAAACTTGCACCGACAGCAACCCAGTCTTCTTACTGTTTAATCTACTTGAATGGAATTACCTAATTAAAAACAAGTAACAAAACTCATAATCAGAGAGCTCAAAGAAGCTGGCCGTTTAATGGAAAACAGTCTCACTACTTCACAGTTAAGAAAATAAAGACTTTCAAAGCTACTGAAAGAGAAGACACATGAACACAAGCTAAAAAATCAGAACACAACTTCTCTTCCTGATGCAGTACACCCATTTTTTCTTTATTGCTCTACTAGTAGAGAGTTGTCTAAAAATACACTTGATAGATCTGGTGCTCTGAGAACATGGGTTCATCAAGGCTTTAATTTTGAAAGGCTGAACTTAAGAACATTGAACAACTGCATTAGCTTAGATGGGTCACCTTCTGCAGTCCAGTGGAGTCCTCTTCAGTGTCATCAGGTAAGAGGATGATCATACTAAGTTCTCTTCCATCGTAAGGCAGCTCTAAAACACGGATCTTCTCCTCAGGGATGTACCCAAAATTAAATTTCTTTTTCTGATACATCATTTTTACTGTCCTTCTTTCATTCTGGATGGATAAAAGGCACCAAAAGTAACAGTTAAGGAAATACTCATTTGAAGAACTGATAGGAAACAATTAAGTTAAAACTGCATTTTTGTAAACACTTTTCCTCCATTATAGAACTGCTTTTTTCAGACTTCTGACTCCCTGTTTAATAAGAGTTTCTTCTGAAGAAATAACGTGTTTGTATTATTTGTCTCTCCTTTGGCTTCTATAGCACAGTCCTCACAGAAACTGAAACAGTTTCTTCAAATTGCTGTGCCCAAAAATGAAAATGTTAAGCCAACAAACATCAACTCTGTTTAGCATAAAGCAGAAGATTGCATACAGTAACTTGTAAATCTAATAACATAAACATAATATAGAACAAGAAGATGGGGCTTAATCAAAATGTCATCATTTTAATACTGCTTACCTAGCATCACAGACACAGTTCTTAGCTGATGATCTACTGCAGACAGAAATATCACTAAGTCCTAATCTATAGGTGAGAATTGTCCCTGATACTATTCCAGTAAGTGAGACAACAAATAGCTTGCTGAATACAGAAAAATACTAAAATCCATAAAAAATAATTAAAATATTCATAAATGACTTTGTATTTCTTAATTATTTTATCTGTAAGCAAAGCTTCATGTTACTACCCATATTATCTGACCTCTCCATTACATGTATCTTACCAAGACATATCTGTATTACCTTATTTAACCGAAATGGTGCATCAGTGGTGTCAGCTTCTTGAAATTTCTCTGCCCAGTTCGCTTTGAAATAAATAGCATTCACCAGTACCAGCTTGGTCATGCTATCAACTGAGCCTTCAGACAGCAGATCAGGGATTTTGCCTTCAGAGACAACAGAAAAAAAGTCATAACAAAATCATGTAATAAGTTGATGGCATATAAAACATACATAGAGAAATGGATACCACAGAAATACTAAAATATAAAACTAATCTCTACCTGTAATAACATGTATTTCAATACCTGCCCCTCTACTTCACCATGCTTTTTAATAGTACACACCACTATAACTGTTGATATACAGTGATTTGTTGGAAATGTAATATTGTTAGTTTAAACTTTCACGTGCAACTCATCTATTTGTCATACAAGAACTACAGAACACCCACATTAAGGAATACTGAATTTAGAAATATATATACAATATGGACCAGGACTGACTTAAACAAATTCTCCAGCTCATGAGTACAACTCCATGTTTAGGCATCTCTCCTGCACTCATGGTTTGAACAGAAAAACAAAATGGAAAACTCTCAGGACTCATGGAACTGTTTAAATGCCTTGCCTAGGTAATTTCTGGTTCTGTCCATGCATCAAATGAATATCCCAGGGCAGAATTAAGCTGTTGTAAAGAAAGAACAGAATAAAGCCCATTCC
>NW_008238959.1:1531950-1535891 GCF_000691975.1 Corvus brachyrhynchos
ATTCCTGCTCCCAAGATATGAAACACTGCTGGTTATTAACAAAAAGGTAGTTTACCTTCAGTTTTCTCCTCGACCCACTGGTTAATTTCTTTCCTGGCTTTATCACAAGCCTGAAGGAAATCAACTGTAGCCAAATCAGCTCCATATAATTTCTGTGTATTAGTCAGGAAATCCTAGATTTTGGAATGATAAGAATAGCTTTCACTGCATGCAGGTAAGAAAACATCTAATTATGAGGTGGATAAAGTGTACGCAGATTGTCACCTGCTCTGAGGTGGGGCTCTAACAGTGTTGCGTGGGGGTTTCTGAAGTTAACAGGTTTTTTCCCCGCTCTTAGAGTAAGCCTCATAGTACACCAGCCATGTCTAGAGCTGATGGGATGCGCAATATTTACCTATCATTCTCCTGAAACAGGCTCCTGTGCTCAAGCACAGCTAGGATAAAAGAAAACTCTCCAAAATAGCTGAAGGGGGGACAAAAATATCAACTTATGTGCACACAAAGTTATAATTCACTGGTGAAGAGGCATGTTGTTAAAACATATTGGATATGCCCTCCCAAATACATAACATTTTCCAAAATATCTAAGTGATGTGGTACTACTCCAATGAAAATCCTAAAAAGCTGATTGCAACAGGAACAGAAATGGCTGCAACCTAAAAAGCTGGTTGCAACAGAGTGGGATGTTATGATAGTCACTGTAAGTTAAGAACATAGACGAAAATTCTTCTCTTGAGGCCAAGCACAGCAGAAGTGAACAAGAAAAGAAAAGGGTTTGCTGTGTTATACCCTTTAGCTGAGAGGCACAGATACCCACAGCTATGGAAATGCACAGGGCAAGTATGAAATACTCTTGTCAACTGCCCAGTAATGTTTAGAAATACGCCTGGCAATAGTTCTACTTCATAAATACTCAAGTAGCTGCATTTTCCCCCCAGGTGCCACCACGTGCCATCCTGATGTGCACCACTGTACCGGCAGAAAGCTGTAGGACTTCTCTCCAAAGAGCCGGCTGGCCAGCCGCAAGAGATAGGGAGCATTGCTTCTGTTTATATCCATAGCCAGAGCCTGGAATCTTGAATGAACATCTTCAACTTTGTCAAGATGAAGTGTCTGAAATAAAAGAAATGAACTAGCTGCTGTTAATATTGCCTTAAAAGAACATAGGGTGTCTCTGCAGGGCAGGTCTGATGCAGCAGGGCAGGATCCAGTAGGTAGGCTGAAGAAAGAGAAAGGAAAAGGCTGGAAGCTGCTTAGAGACTTCTGTAAATCTCAAAGAATGAATCAAACTGTCCCTGGGTGCTACGCTGCCCCTGTCAGCCACCTGTATTGTGCTCCTGGTTTGTACACGATCACAGATGAAGCTCCTGATCACAACCCTTCTTGATCACAACTCTTCGGGGATGTACCCAAAATTTAATTTCTGATACATCATTTTCACTGTCTTTCTTTCATTCTGGAGACATAAAAGGTACCAAAAGTAACAGTCCTGTCTGCATTTCTGTGGGCCTCTCCTCTGTGGGCCACTGGACCCAAGAACTCATTCCCAGGTGAGGAATCAAAAAGACATGATGCCATGGAGACTCCTTTGCTTTCTTGGTTCCCCCTTTGGCCCAAGGGAACCTGGGGTTGTATATTTTCAGAATATACAATCTACTAACACAGGTGAGGTATTAAGAAAACTTAGAGCAAGAATCTTTTATAATTTTATGAAAATATAATTCCATAAATACATATATACTCCATAGATACTTTTTTACATATAAATATATATGTATTAAGAAAGTATTAGCTTTAAATCAAACACATTTCTGCAATTTCTCTTTACCAGTACCTCCTTTTCCAGAGGCAAGCTGGCTGGCCAAGGCTTATAGATATGACAGCAGAAGCTGCCAGACCTCATAGACAGGGAAGGCTACACCAAAGAAGGAACATTCACACTCAAACTTAACCCATGCATTTCCCAGTAGGGAAGACTGCTGTGAAGCAGTCATTGGATTCAAAGGAAAGCCTTCCCTTTCTCTCACTGGGTTTTTGCTCAGGCCTTGCTGACCACCTCAGTGCAAGCTGTGCTGCACAGATGAATGGCTGAGCAGGAACATCACGGAGGCAACCTTACAATAGCATCATGATCCCGGAAACAAATTCCTCTGTGCTTGCAAATAGCTCTCGACAGTTACTAATTGCTGCCTCTTTAATTAGCACTGTGTTCATAAGTGAAGTACTATGGTACAGGAACACATCCTGCTGAGGGTGACTGTGTTGAAAGACATTTATTTCCCCCCCCAAGTTGATTTTGCATGATTTCTGCTGTCAGTAGGTTTATCCTAGGTGGGGCTGTCAGTCTGATTACATGAAATATGTTCAAAGTCTGTTTGAACAAGTAGTGGGAAAGTAATTTTATTGAGTAAGCACAGCAACACTCAACAGTATAAAAGAGTTCCTCCTAAAGTCCAGAATACAAAGGTGAAATTGTTCATAGGCAAGCTCACAATGATGACTGCAAGGAGCAGACTCATACGCCCTTTTACAGGCGGTAGCCTGGTGAGGGTGCAAAAATAACAATGACTGAGTCCCTTCCATGACAGAGGTTTCAGGGGAAAATGGCACACTCCTATATGCACCATTTTTGCAATTTGTAAGGAGTTTTTTTTAAACTGTCCTGCTCAACCTAAGGCTATGATAAGGATAACCATGCAGGCTGAGCTCCTTCAAGATACCTGAGTGCCTGGCTGATAGTAAGAGATTGATACTTAGGTAGCATCACCATGTATCATCATAATTGTTACACTTAATATCTATAACACCATCGATTTTTTACAAAACACACAGAATTACTAACAATGAGCACACCATTGGTGATCTTGTGTTATGAAGTAATAGTTTGTCAAAATGTCTCATGAAAACTCACAAAGCCTTGCTGCTGGAAATTATGATCAATTTGAAAGGAGACTGACTAATGCAATTCGTTTTCTCCTTCAAGAATTAACAAGGGAAATTAAATGAGCAACAAAGGCCATAAAAAATACAGGCAGAGGGCTCTGGAGCAGGGTAGGCAGAGGGTGATTAACTGCAGTGTGAGGAAGACTCAGTGTGCATGACAGAAATCCTGTCCTGATCACATAAAAATACCCTCATTTCATCTTTCCTCTTCTAAAACACAACCATTTTAAATGTAAATAAAATATTAAATTAATGACCCTTTTATTTTACTAACCTTCAACACCTGGGCTTCTGTGTTACCTTTGGCCCCTAAAAGGACCATGGCCAGAGCAGCAGAGATACTGACAGGAGAAAAGAAGACATTTCCTGTTGGGTTGGCCTCACTAAACCTTCTGAGCAGATCAAGTGCAAATCTGCTGTTGGCAGTAGACAGGTTCTCCATGGTTATAGCTGAAAAATAAAACATTTGATAAGGACCTGGGAAACAATCTTCAAACATCTTGTCTAACCTTGTGTGATTCACACAGTAAAGACTGGATTAAACTGGATGCAGCTGCTTACAGAAACAGCAAGAATATCATTATCAGTGCACCTTATTCTTTTAAAAAAAAAAAACCAGTCACATTGAAAAAGCAGGGGATTTTCTCCATGGTAATTGTATATTCCAACCTTCTTTATCATACTAACTTTAAAGACATTATTTTTAAAAAAATTCCTGCCTGCAGGTCTGGAATTGGAACTATATGTGCTGGTAAGACTGCAAAAGTCCCTCAGCCTCACAGACCCAGGACCCATCAGGGTTCTCCTTCTGCAGCATTCCCTCTGCTCCTCTACCTGCATCCTGCACACAGGACATTCAAAATATCTGCTCAGGGACACTCAGACGCCTCTCAACAACCTGCCCGTCTTCATGGCACAAACCCCATGTCCCTGAGCTGTGTCAACCCCGCCAAAGACTTGGGTACTCGCTGACTTTCAGCAGCGGAGGGGACGGCTGG
>NW_008238959.1:1535912-1538247 GCF_000691975.1 Corvus brachyrhynchos
AGCTGCCTGCCTGCCGCATCCGGGACCATCGGGACACGGGCGGGAGCCCGGGGCTCTGGGAGCTGCGGGTGACCCACCGACCGGCGAGGACACAAGCGAAGCGCAGAACAGGCAAAGCCTCAGGGCTGACACGGAGCAGCGATGCATTTTGGGGAGATGCTCAAGAGCAGGCCCTTGGAGAAGGGTGAAAGGTGCAAGGGCCGGGTCAGGCACAAAACCCCACTCAAGGGCAGTGGCGGTACCGCAGGATGCTGTGCAACCTTCCTGCTCGCCCAGCTCAGATTCCGGCTGCTCTGTGCTTGCTTGCAGCCGGACTCTTGTTTTTTTCTTCTCCGGAGCCAGCTGAGTGGAGGAGTTTACACCAAAATTTGGGTATTTCCTGCACAGTCTTTCTACAGCAATTGCAAAATACCACTATGGGCTTCCTCCGTGCCAGACAGATAAACACCCGGCAGCTTTGCGACGTTCTTATCGAGCTATAGGCTAAAGAAAGCCCACCAACATCCCTAAAAATATCCAAGCCCCAAGGCGTGCTTTCACTTTCGCTTACCTACACGTCGCTGCGCAAGCATTTCACCCAAACCAGCTGCTGGACAGTGCCCACCCCCGGTGCCCGAGAAGCGCCCCCCACCCCGCGCAGACCCCGCCGCTGAGGGGGCGAGGAAGAATTTCCCCTTCTGTTCCCGTTACCGCCCCTTTCCCGTAGGATGTCCCGGGGGCAGGGGCGGGGACAGCCCCGCGGAGCCCCAGCGCAGCCAAGGGCCGCTTGGCCGCCTACCTGCCAGGCAGCGGAGAGCGGGGCGGGATGGGATGGATCGGAAGGAGCCGAGCTGCGCAGTGACACCGCGCTGTCACCCGCGGGGACCCCGCCGGGCCGGGGGGCGGGACAGGGGCGGGACGGCAGGTGTTACCTGCGGCCACTCCCGTCCGGGTGTCCCCGGTTTCCCGGCTGAGAGACGAGGGAGTTTAGGGAGTGGAATTAACCAACAACCCCCACCTTGAGCCAGCGGTAAGAGATCCAGGTGTTTTAGACCCTGGGACAAGGACACGCCGGCTGCCTAGGGAGGCTTGTCTCTGCCTTTCGACCCTGTGTCTCTATTTACACTCATCTTTTATAAAGTTATTTCGCTTGGTTTTTTCATTCCAAAGAAAGTAACTGCATGGAGAGTTTTCTTTGGTGTATCGCGATCTTTGTTCTCCATCAGCCCTCGGTCTGGCTCCCAGGACGTCCCCACCAATACTACCCGTATTGGTTTCAGGTGTATAGCATCAGCCCTTTAACGGGACTGTACGGCATGCATCCTGGTGACAGACGTGTTGGGTCTCACTCCTCTCCCCTGCAAATACTGCTTTTATTTGCTTGACCTGAGACAGCTGGGTTACTGTGTGCTGAATAAAGGATATGCCCATCTACCACCTTTTGGGTAATGTCTATCAAGCCTTGATTTGAAGCTGTGCAAGAATCCAAGAGGAAGCATTGCAGTTCTGCCCAAAAAAAAACCCTATTATCTAGGGAGCCACTTGCTATAAATCCTTTCAAGGCCAACCACTAATGTATGGCAACCCAAGTAAGCACCTTGGGTTTCACTACCCAGAAAAATCTTGTGTTTAGTGATGAATTCCAAACAACCTACATAGAAGTGGGTATTACAAGAAATAATTCTGATTTCAGAAACTGGTTAAAAAATGTACTATTTATTGTGGAAAAAAGAAACAGACCACTACAGCAATTAGAGTTCTTTTATTATTCAAAAAACAGAAAGGGCAAAAAACATCCTTGTGTTAGGAAAGCTGTTTCAGCTTTGTCTTTGGTATTCTACAGTTAAACTACATTCTTTGTTAAAGGACCAGAACCAGGTGACAGGTAATGAACTAAGGATCTTCTGTGGTGATGGTTCTCACCCCATAAATACCCTATAAGGACATAGGCTGCAAAAACATTTTTCCCTAAGTGCTTCTCCAGTTACTAGACAAAAAAACCACAGCTAGGCAGGATGCTCAGCAACACCTGGAACAGGCTGCCAAACACTCCTTTCAGCTCCAGGGAATGTACCAAGGCACTCAATGGATGAGTCTGGAAGGTAAGAGGGGAGGGCAGCTGCAAATGTGCTCCAGCCTTGTCACAAGCAAAAGTAACTTCTTCTCTCCCATGGGCTCTCACTGCCTGACTCTGCCTGCTGCACACCAAAAGTGAAGTCAAGCACAGAGGAAGCACTCAGAGAACAAGGGGGATGGCTCTTGTGTCAGCAAGAACCTGGAGACCTCTGCACCCAGGTGCAGGGGCAGGAGGGGTAGGACATGAAAGGTGCTGTGCTTGTCTAAGCAGCTCTGTTAT